>NC_079227.1:14920131-15000131 GCF_029633865.1 Lampris incognitus
TATATATATATATATATATGTGTGTGTGTGTGTGTGTATATATATATATATATATATAAGTGATTGCACTTTTTTCATCAAAATTATATACATATATATGTGTGTGTGAATATATATATATATATATATATATATATATATGTGTGTGTGTGTTTGTGTATATCCACACATATGAGACAGTACAAGCAGTACAAGCCTGTTTCATGCCATAAGCAATCATCAGCTGTCAGTCACTGATTGACAGCTGATGATTGCTCATGGCATGAAACAGGCTTGTACTGTCTCATAAAGAATTTACTTGACTGACTGGATTATTTTGCTCCTTATTTGTTGAGCACTTTCCCTACCACTGAGTGTTTCTTTTAACAAAGTCACACATGTATATATGTATGTTTATATATGTATTTGATGGAAAAACGTGCAACCGCTTGACTGATTAAATGTTAAAACCACTTGTTTGTCATACAGCATCCGCCAGACATGCCAGATATATCAAAACAAGTTTCCTTTTATTGGTACACTTTTTATAGCAACCTCCCATTTTGTTTTACAGATGAAAATCCCCACTTGCATTTAGTGCACATAACAACCCGACATGGGAACCATAAACATACACACAACACATGTCGTACTCCAAGTGCAAAAGTTTCCAACGCCCAATTTGTGTTGATAACTTCATAAACTTAAATACCCCCCCCATCCACACCCACACACATCCACACCCACACCCCCCCACACCTCTTACCCAGGACAGGCGATGGCGGCGTACAAGTCTCCGGGAACACCGTCTTCTGGGAGAAGCAATGGGGGTGGGCAGGGGCGATGCGCGGGGCGACACGCCCCGTAACACGGCCAGCCAGATACAGCGGGGCTCTGCATCGCTACAGTCCACCCCGACCGAACACTGGAAGTGCCACTCATGGCCGGACGGTGGCCGGCGCGACGTCCGACACGTTCAACATTGCACTACCTTGCTCGTGCCCACGTGGACATATGGTTTTACACACTCACACCGCCCACCAGGGGTCAAAGGGCTGCGACCCAAGCGACCAAGAAATCTGGTCACCTACGCACACTCGTTGCTTGAGGCATGGTGGTCAAGAGTCAGCAGGCAATGGCTGCATATCAAATCAATGCTCAGCACACGTCTGAATGGAGAATCTAATGATCACGCTTCACAATCTCTTTAATCCATCCAGCGCACCAAGTCTACATGTGTAAATTTGTAATCCTTGAAGTGGATTTGGCTCGTCGCTGTGTTTTGCTTTGTTTTTCTTTGGTCATATGTCAAATATTATCCTTTGGGCAGCTCTCCGGATCTCTTTTCTCTCACGGGTCACTGGGCATATTCAGGATCATTGCTTGGCAGGCCTCAAAGACAGAGGGTCACGCTGTGACCCCTCCTGAGTTGATCCAGACACAGTCCAAAAGCAAAGGAAGATCTTCCGATTTCGGGTGAGTTAGATTTCATTTAGTCTACTTCGTAGTAATAAAACCAATCCAGTCTGCCACTAAGTTGATTTAAGATAGTCCTCATTTTTGCACATCAGGGTGGGTGCACCTTAATCCTAATCTAGCAAAATTACGACCAATTCATATCATAAAACTGACTGTCACCAAAATGTTGACATCCTCTCGCCTGCTCTCACCTCTGACTTAGTCCACTTTCCAAGTTTAGTTTTGGAGTCGGGCTTCAATCGCTGGCAGCACATCTTTGAATTGTGAACCGCTGTCAAGTCTCGATCGCTTTGGTCCCACTTGTTATGTTGGAAACATCGTCAGCGCCACATTAACTAAAGTGACAGCATGAGCCAAGTCGTTCCAATTTTCTACCCGTCCTCTTCACCGCTTTAAGAGCGGCGTTTGTCCCATGTCGGTCTTCAGCGCGAGCCGTACTTTGAGACCCAGAGAGTTGCTCTCCATGCTAAACACCACAGCGCAGTATTGGCTGTGGTTGACTGTCTTTATTGCTGTCTAAGTATAGTCCTCTCTCCTCTCTCGACCCAGGCAATGCCTCCTCTCTCTCCCTTTCTCTCTCTCTCTCTCTCGCTCTCTCTTTCTCTCTCCCCCACTCTGCCTTGGGTCTATTTACTGCTCTCTGACAGCCCCACGCGCTCTCTCTCTCTCTTTGCTCTCTGTAGCACATTCCTGCCATCCTTTTGCAACCCAGTGTTTCTCTCTCTATCCCTCCCCTCTCTCGCTCTCTCTTGCCCTCTCTTTCTCTCTCTACTGGGTCTCCCTGTCTTCTCTTTTTAGACTCACAACCTGGCCACTGCTGCTGCTGGCGCCCTGACAGTCGGGTACACACTGACACTGGAAGCCAGTCTTTGTGCGTGTCCAAGAGAATGACAATTATAAAAACAAGTAATGTGCACAAATGTGCGTGTGTGCATGTGTGTGTGCGGTGCATGTGTGTGCGGGTGCGTGTGTGTGTGTGTGCGTGTGCGGGCACATGCACGTGAGTGGTATTTGCCATCACCCCACCCCAAGCCCATCGTCTACTCCCTTAAAACTAAACTAGCAGTGTTGTCAGGGTCTAACTCCTGTTTTCTCGACACCTGTGCACCAAGCTCTTTCTGAGAGCTAGAGAGAGAGAGAGAGAAAGAGAGGGCGAGAGAGAGAGAATGACAAAAAGAAAGCAGCGAGATAACTAGGATCAACAGACGATAAGAGAAACTGACACACACACAAGCATTACCTCCGGTGCCCTCATCAACTCTCCTTTTCTTGCTCTCTTCCCCCTGTCCTGTCCTATCCTCATGTACTCATCCTCTCCACTTCCACTTCAACAATTATTTGGAAAAAGTCAACCCGGGAAAAAAAAAAAAACTTGATGTGATCTGTGAGTTGGAGTCGGATGAGAAAGAAGAATGGCCCCTCCGCTGACCGCCTATGCCTGGCCGCCTGCCTGATTCTGTGCGTCTCAGCTCTGTTATAACGGTGCTGCACCTTGAGGCTCGCACAGGGCAAGCAACCACATGACGGCTGAAGGGAGGATGGTATTCTCTCTATGGTATCTCTCTCTCTCTCTCTCTCTCTCTCTCTCTCTCTCTCTCTCTCTCTCTCTCATCTCTCTCTCTCTCTCTGTCTCTCTCTCTCTCTCTCTCTCTCTCGGCTGTCAGTCTCTCTCTGTGTATACATCTGTCCATCTGCAGCAGCGACCACTACATAAACTAAAGGTCATACAACACATGCCCCAGTGAAGTAACCCCGAATGAGACGTTTGACCCCTGTCTGGTCACCTAGTGAAAGTGGCTCTGGATAAAGATGTTGGCTGGATGCCTAAAACGTCTGCCTGCCTCCCTCCCTCCCTCTCTCTTTCGAAAACACAAATTGCTGAAATAACATGTCTGTCCCTCGGACCGGAATCATGGGTACAGTCTCACACACACACACACACACTAGGATTACCCCCCCCAAAAAAAAGAAAAAGAAAAGATGTGATCTGGACTTGTAAATATGGCTGTGGGAATTCCCATATTGCAACAGGCAGTAGTTTTCTCACAGTGGGGAAAGTTAAATTTGTGAACAGGTCCCGTGCGACGTCCATATATAGCCTATAAACGTAGCAGCACGTTACAGTAAATCTTCCCACAGCATTACCGGAGTCCACAGTATTTGGAATACGCTTTCAAAACTGAAGAAATCTGGTTTAGAGACTTGCATTTGGTTCAGATCCTCACCGCAATACTCATCCCTTCTTGTTAGCCACACAACGAGAGGACGGACTGTAAAGACACCCCACCACCATCGCCCCACTATATAGTTGTCTATATAGTCTTCTGTTTTTTTCCCTCTCCACCCCTGCCTCCTGTATGACGCTCACTTTTCTTCTTCGTTGGTTACATAAGAGGTAAACTTGTAAATGCTCGTCAGTTCAGGTCAAAGGTTTTGGAAGCGCGGGGGGCGAGTGAGAGGATGAGTGGGAAGGCAGAGAGCAAGGTAGACGGAGCACCACGAAGCAGAGAGTCAGCCTCAAGGAAGATGAGAGCATGGAGAAAGAGAGAGAGAGAGAGAGAGAGAGAGAGAGAGAGAGAGAGAGAGAGAGAGAGAGAGAGAGAGAGAGAGAAAGAGAGAGAGAGAGAGAGAGAGAGAGAGAGAGAGAGAGAGAGAGAGAGAGAGAGAGAGAGAGAGAGAGAGAGAGAGAGAGAGAAATCATAGGGGGGGCGGAGAAAGGCTATAAATATTTTTTTAAAAAGATAGCAGGTAAGAGGAGAGAGATGAATATGAAATTTAAAGTGTGTGTGGGGGGTGAGACAGGAAAAATTGCAACCAAGAATAACATTGCATGAAAAAACCCAGTGCACTTTGTCTTACATGAAGAGAGGCAGAGGTTAAAGTAGTTGAATACGTTGACTTTATTGGTTAGCAGAGGAAAACTGTGTAGGCAAATTCTTGTGCTTTTCTTTTTATGACTTGATCTGTACAATTTACAGTCAAACAAGATAGATAGATAGATAGATAGATAGATAGATAGATAGATAGATAGATAGATAGATAGATAGATAGATAGATAGATAGATAGATAGATAGATAGATAGATAGATAGATAGATAGATAGATAGGGGTGCACATCACACTTTTGTCCGTTATGTATGAAAAGTCCTTTCATAAAAACAGAAAATAAACTGTGACGTTCAAACATGTTCAAGTCGATTTCCACTTTTTTATACGCATAAGAAGAAGAGACGGAAAAGATACATACCAATTCAGAGCGAGACTGAGACAGAAAGGGGGGGGGGCAGAGAGAGGGCGAGAGAGAGGGAGAGAGGAGGGGAGACAGAGAGAGAGAGGGCGAGAGAAAGAGAGAGAGGGCGAGAGAGAGAGGACAAGCACGTGAATGAATTTAAGTTCAGCTCATAACCACTAGTGGGCAGCACTACATTATAAAACGCATTTGCACAATATTCATTAATAAACGTCACAAAATGTGTTCTTTATATCGCTCATGGGAAGCCTTGCTGCACATATCTAAAGCAGCATAAAACTACTCCATCCCTGGTTTGATATACCAATATCATTTATAAAACTAATATATGTCAATATATTCAAGCTTAACCTTGCACTTCCAATTTTTAGGAGGCCCCCTTTAAAACGTTTTTCACGTAACTTCAATGAAAATTTAATCCCAAGCAGAGATGCAAAAAAAAAACAAAAATCTTTCCATTTGACATCCAAATCAACACAAGTGACATTTATTTACAAAAAATCTTCTGACAAACAGGTTTTCCACTAAGTGTTTTGCAGAGAACGAAGTAGGAAGACAAATAAATAAAAAGAAAGCCACAAACAAACCTGGAAAACTGTAACCTCTCTACTATATTTATTGTCTTTCCTGTCAGTAAAGTTTTCCGCTAGACTTCCATCTGTCCATAAGGCCTGGTGAGTGACCTGGAAAGGTCCTCACCTCCCCACATTTTAGGAAACCCACCAGATGGGTAACCACCACCTCGAAGTTTGGGTAAAACGCAGCTGATTACTGACGAACCACCCTCTTAAATCCACAGCGTGCAAAGAAGTCACACAAACCAATGACTTTTTTCAACCTCGAGCCTGTATCCTGTAAGGCCCAGCTCAGTTGTACCGAGAGGGTCTGTTAGCACTACTTTCACTTACCCTCTTACACGTCACTGTACTAGAAATTCATGTGCCCCAATTGACGTTGGGGGACGAATTTTCTAATGGCTCTGACACTCTCTCAGACAGTAGAGTGTGAAAAAAAAGAGAGAGAGGCCTAATTTTAACCAGAAAACATGACTGTGTGACCTCAGCCCCCCCATGTGACCTCAGCCCCCTCCCTCCATGTGACCTCAGATCCCCCCATATCCATACAAAACCCTACTGCCCTGTAAATAAAAAACGATAAATAACTATAAAACAAGCTAATGCAGAATGCCATGTTGTACTGTAATGTAAGATAAGTAGTGTGGACAGCAGTATGCTAACATGGTGATTACCTCGGGGTCACAATGAGAGGCACAGAGCATAGAAAGGAGGACAGACCCCCCCCAACACACACACCAATTCACACACTCTTTCTCATTCTCTCTTTGAAAGGCGGGAATAGCTAATTGACCTATTTTTAGTCAACTGTGTGAATATTTTTCTAATCTAAAAATATCAGCGGCATCATATTTAAGCTTTTCTTCATTGTGGTTGATTACTGCCATAGCTGCTCTGAACAGCCTCATCTTAACGCGTGACCTTAACGGCCATATCACACCTGCCAATCAACTTCAACTTATAAGACACAACTCTCTCAAGGCACAAAACACACACAGAAAGAGAAGAGAGGGTGAGACAGACAGAGAGAGAGAGAAAAGGTAGAGTGAGACAGAGTGAGAGAGAGAGAGAGAAAAAGGTAGAGTGAGACAGAGAGCAAGAGAGAAAGGTAGTATGAAACAGAGAGGACGAGAGGGAGAGAGAAAGGTAGAGTGAGACAGAGAGCAAGAGAGAGAGAGAGAAAGGTAGCGTGAGACAGAGAGACAAGAGAGAGAGACAGAGTGAGAGTGAGACAGAGAGACAGAGAGAGAGAGTATGTCCACCAACCTGTGAGAAGAAATGGTGTTAACCTTTAGGTGTACACACACACACACACACACACACACACACACACACACACACACACACACACACACGTGCTCACATGACTAAGCCACGTGAAACACTTTTCAAATTCACATCCAAACTCAACAGCTGCTGTAAACCTTCCTGTCTCGCCCCGATGGCGTCACAACTGCATCATAAGACCCCAATAACCCAAAGGGGCAAAAACAGACCAGAAAAGTGTGAGACTAAACAAAAGTATTTTAGCGGTCAGTAGCTAGCCAACATTTCACTTATTACTTATGTCACTAAATAGTGCACATCAGTAACACCACTGTCAAGCATGTTTGAACGGTGATCATGTTAAATGAGAGCATCTGACTCTTGTTGCATGCATGGATCATTAATGTTTAGGCTACAGCGCTGAACAAACCAATCAGCGGCCCCAAGCTTGTGTAAAAGCGCATTTGCAGATAGACATGCCACTGTGAAGAGTGACTAACTCGGTCAGTTCCCCGACTGCTTCACCCAGCGTGAACACTATTCATCATTGCCGAGCCGGGACATTCTGAAACTACGACCAAACCAAAGATGCTTTATTGTTCTCCTCTGAAAAACACAGCAGCTCCAGGATCAGCCTGGTCAAATGAAGCTCTCAGCCTCTATTGTATCTCCAGCATGGACCAGGACTGACTGTGGACCAGCCTACAGTCAAACCAATGCAGCTGCATTAGACCATTGTTCTGTGTTACACAGAGGGTCTTATGTGCCGGAGGAGGCGATGGGAGAAAAGAGTTTGTGTTTCAAAGCCCATTGCAATAGTGGCAGGAAGTAAACAAGAAGAGAGGGTATCACAAGCTTAACACCAGACACGGGCGCGTCATGTTCTGTTGGAAAGTCAGCGCTGAGTTTGATTTTCAGGAATGTTCGGTTTAAAACGAGTAATTCTGCTCTTGAAAGAGCGTCAAATACTCTAAGATGGCGACCAATCTTGCACGGATGACTCTTTTACAAGCTCAATCATTATATTTCAGAGGTGTGCACGCATGTATGTGTAGACTTATGTGTACATCATGTATCATCGAATTCCATCCAGCTTCATCATTACAGACATGAGTGCGGGGAGAGGAATATAAGCTCCAAATATCAGTCCAGCACGATGCTTCTGTCATCTTATCTTGTCTGATTCTATCTTTTCCCCCCCTTTTTTCTCTCCAATTGAATTTGGCCAACTACCCCACTCCTCCGAGCCGTCCCGGTCGCTGCTCCACCCCCTCTGCCGATCCGGGGGAGGCCAGCCGCTTCTTTTCACCTGACAGTGAGGAGTTTCACCATGGGGACGTAGCGCATGGGAGGATCACGCTATTCCCCCCAGTTCCCCCTCCCCCCTGAACAGGCACCCCGATCGACCAGAGGAGGCGCTAGTGCAGCGACCAGGACACATACCCACATCCGGCTCCCATCCGCAGACACGGCCAATTGTAACACGGGGATTCGAACTGGCGATCCTCGTGTTGGTAGGCAACAGAATAGACCGGTAGGCTACCCGGGCACCCCTATTTGATCTTTTAATAATGGTTTATACAAGCCAGTCGGTGTAGTCAGACTTGCATATGCTACACAAAAACAAAAACCTTTACTATTTACATTTATCCAATCAAGCACTGATTCTGAGGCAAGGTAGGTTTGCTCATGTCCATTTAAACACGTTGGCCTGGATCCACAACAACAAGGCTGATGCAGGCAGCGACTGAATGACAGCCAGAACACATTTCTGGGCATTTGAAAAAATTAAAAATAAAAATTCTACAGCAAACCAACACACCATGTTGAATCTTTACAATTAATTTCATCTTCATCATTCTGAAAAATGTGTTTTCCTTAATCTAAGAAATATAAAGACGGGTGCAGTGTTTTAATCTTTTTACCTCTACCAAGGAGGTAGAAGTGAGGACTCCACTTGTCTTGAGATTTCACTTGCTGCAAGCAAACTCTCAAACTGCTGCGTGGATTGGCATCCCCCCCCCCACCCCACACCCCCCACTTGCTTTAAGACTAGTAGGCTTTCATAAAAGGCAGGTGGAAGGGGAGCAGTCTGTGTGTGCACCTCCGCGTTCTCCGTTTTATGTTTGGGCAAGAGATGCTACCTGGATACTAACGGGCTTCTGCTGAAACTACGGGACAGGGGAAAACAAGTTCTTTAAACATTCTGAGTTTTCAAAAAGGTAAAACCTTCACATATTTCAAACTTCTGCTATTCACCCGTCCGGGGACTGAGACAAGTGCAAAAATACATTATCTGTCAAGTATACACAACACCGTATCCATTTTCCCGGACACAAAGAGGGGAAGGAGCCAACGCTTCACTTGCAGATCTCAGGTGGAAAGCACAGCTTTACACTGACACAGAGTAATGGCAGGCAGGAGGTGCGTGTGTGTGTGTGTGTATATGGTGGTGGGGGGGGGGGGCTCGGTATCACATCCCAAATGCATGGGGCAGCAGCTGTGTGCCCAGATGGGGTGAGATCCCCTCAGAGAGATTTTTCTGGGGCTTTCTGCATCACACAGGCAAAGGGGTGGGGGGGATGTGTCCATACACATGACATACGCGTCCACACACAGACACACATACACACACACACGCACACACACACTGACATAGAGGAGCAGCAGCAGTTAAGGGGGTTTGTTGTGTGCACCTGATGCCCATATGCCCACCATTCTCTCACTTCCTCTTTTATCTGGCTTTCCTGTGGGGTTGGGTTTTTTTTATGAGGCGGATTCTTCTCTTTTGATTCACTTCCCACTCATCTAACACACGTTTACCTCTTACAGGCCTCCCTGCTCTCGTTTATTCATCCATCAACTTTTTTTTTGGTCTTTCAAACACTAACATGTATACACACACACACACACACACACACACACACACACACACAAACCATTCCATTGCTGCACTGTAATCACTATCGCTCTTTCATTGACACATTCCTGTGCGGCCCACCTGCTGCAAGAAGAATGGCCCAGTGTGTGCTAAGAGAATCTCTCGCTCTCTCTCTCTCTCTCTCTCTCTCTCTCTCTCTCTCTCTCTCTCTCTCTCTCTCTCTCTCTCTCTCTCTCTCTCTCTCTCTCTCTCTCTCTCTCGCTCTCTCTTTTTCCTCCCCCTGTCTCTTAATGATACATACCCTCACTCTCCCACACACCTTTCCCCACATGGTTACACTTGGTGGATCTTGGTTTTCTATCAGTGTATTAAATTAGCAGCGCTCCATGATTGACCTTCGAACCTTGACCCATGCAGCATCTTCCCACTTCATTCCTCTCTCTCTCTCTCTCTTGCTCTCTCTCTCACACACAAACACACAAACACACAGACTGTAGCGCAGCGTTGAAAGGGCGCCACTGTCACATCTGCATTTCACGGCAAGTCTCAGCCTGTTCCGTCTTTGTAGTTTCTGAAAGCGCCAGTTCACACTGTTACCTTTCTAAGTTGCTGCACGCTGAAGGAATTCATTATGCATCCTACAGAATCTGATCTGAACGCAGACAGGTGGCCCGGTGGGGAGAGAGAAGAACATCTCGTGACCCGGACTCAAGCCCTGGGTCCGTGAACATCTGTCTGTTGAAGTGTCATTGGGCACAACACTTTCTCAGCCCTTACCAGCCACACAGACCTATTTGGCAGACGACCATGCACACTTACTTCCCTGCAGGGGAGGTTAGATAAGAAATTTCCCCTGAAGTGTCAAAATTGTTATTACATATTGAGCAAACCTGTCAAAGACTAAATATATTGGCATGTACTGCTTTAAACAAACATTACAGATGTGAAAGAACTGGAACAAGTTTGAGGCTCCTTAGTGTAAGACGGCGAACCTTTATCATTGAACCACATGGGCCTACATTATCTAACAGACTCGATACCTGCCTCAGAGAATATCAGCTGAATATCTCACGAGAAATGCTTTTCTCTTGCCCTCTTGATCACTTGAAGTGACCCAAACCTGGTACAACTGTCCAGTTACCATCTGCTTGAATGGAAAATATTTGGAGGTCTCGTACAGGACATATAAGGCAAGCCCAGTCTGCCTGGCTGAGCGCACAGAATCTGACGCGGGTAAATTTTGTGGGGAGATAACCCACGCATTCGGACTTGATCTGAGACTATTTTAAGGCTATGCGCAGCTAAACATGGTTTTCAGCCTCTCCCTGGCTACTACTCTTTTTTTTAAAATGTGAATAACTCCGGAAGAGAAGAAGTGTGTTAGTTTTAGAGGAGTGGACCACCCGCCTGCACAAGCTGCACTATGACACTGAATTCCACCGCACCTTCCGCCATTAACGAGTCATTTAAAGCAGAGGACTCCCTGTCCACCTGAATCCGTCCTTTCTCGTGGTGAGGGTCTCTAGTTTAATCAGTATGAACTGCAGGCCTTATCAGAAAACTCTTCTGAGCACTTGCTGAGCCCGAGGCAGTGGAGGAGAGGAGTGGAGAAGTGTCACAGTTGTATTACACCGCGTACTGGAGTTTCGACAGCGCTAACTGGGGATCAAACTAATTCCTAAATTTACTCATTTGCCTCCGATTTGTCTTGATCATGGTACGTTTTTTTTGGGGGGAGGGGGGATCAGTGCAGTTAGAAAAGTTGCTGTGCAATTTCAGAAGAATAAGAACAGACAACCAAGACACACAAAATTGCAGGGATGGTTGCAGATTATGGCTGCGTGAGTAACAAGGTTACAAACAACGTGGCACCTTTCAGGGTTCTCACAAGCCGTCGAAAAAGACCTGATTTCTCTCAAGATCTTCCTCCCTCGGATGTGCACTACTAGTATGTGCGGCGTGGTGGACTTTGCCCGACGGAAACTGTGTGATGTCGGGGAGTGGCCAAAAAAACGGTGTTGCAGAATCCCAAGTCGTATACTACATACAGCATTACTACCCACAACCTTTCTGCAGGCTTGACTTTTAGGGACCAATACTACTGAGTGAGCGAGTACCATCCATCTCTAGTAGTCAGAAGCAACAGTGGTGTTCTCCAATGCATTTATTCTCAAAGACCTTTGATATCGGTAGGGTGGGGACAGAAACCCGGCGGGGTGTGCAATTTTAAGTGATAGGGGACAGCAACAACTGTCATTTTCTGCCTTGAAAAATAGTTGGTTGACAGCATCTTTGAAATATTATATGCCACGCCTTGAAATCATATCCAGGATTGGTACATTTTCCCCATACAGAAGCTGTACAAACAAGATAAGAGCTGGAAAAATGTGACTCCCGGTTTCGATGTCACTTACAAGTACGTAGAGCTATCACCACCGAGTTGTAAACAAAGTTTGGCACAAAACCAAAGTTGCCAAGTAGGACATGTGAACACATGAACACATAACTGTATATGCACGAATATCATACAGGGATAAGGAAGCTGGGTTCACCATCTGAGCAGATGGGGGGGGGGGTTCAATGTATTGCACAAGGGCACACTGGCAGACACAGAAATATACCTGTGAACGTCCAGACTCTTTGCAGGTCACATTGCTGTATCGGCTTTAATCAACTAATTCCACCATTACTATGTAAAGTATTTGATCTATAAACTGCAATAGTGAGGTGAGACAATTAATTGCCAACATGAGGGCCGAGGACAGAATAGTGTCTGTCTGTTGGCGGTGTCTAACAGCCTTGTGTGACCACTTAACAACCTAAATGCTTCAATTAAAAAATGAATTGAAAATCCCCTCCGACTGACACATATTCAACAATGTATGATGCGCTCACCCATGGCCCTAATGTTTACTGGGTCGGTCCAAACTGATTATAGTCCCACAACTGAACAGAAAAGTTTGTAATCACAAGACTATCATGTGAAGAACAACTTCTACGACCTGGTAGCAACGAACAACATTCATCATGGAAATGACGGCATTTCACAAAACTGTGCACCCAGCACTGAAGACAGACTGTAGGAATTTATTCTGAAACGCCTAGATAATCTAGATAATTTAGGCCCATAAGTGGGCGGCATACGTTTCACATCAGTTTTTCAAAATAGGCATTTTTGGAAAAGGAGGATGACTCGTTTGTAATGAAACTGCACTTTGGGGTACAATGCGCCTTCTGTCACTGACCCCACATATGTGGGTGGGCATATGGAAATAGAGGAATCCGAACCACATATCTCATTGTTTTTCTGCCCACTCGGCCGTGCAGTGTGTCTCTGCAGCGGGGGTGTGAACTGTCACTGCAAAATGTGTGCTGCATTCCCTAAAGTCATGGGGAAATTATGTGCAGTTTATTTGAAGGTTTTATAATAGGCCAAGGCTTTAACGGTCTACTGGCAAAATAACTGACAATGGGGAAAAAATGACTAAGGATAATGCTTGTAAACGCTCAGTGGTGACAAAAATCAAGATGACATTGCAGCCTGTAAGAAGTTTAGACGTGATAGAGCTGCAGTGTTAAATAGCAAGCTGCTACGCCCCCTCTCTTTCAGATAAGACAGAGTGCTTCGGCCAGTCTATAATTAATGGGTTAATATTGTGTAGTAGAGCCTGCCTCAAAGCTGGCACATGTTTGCTTGACTTGTGCATAACGCGCAGCCAGACGCACCACGTCCCCAGAGGACTGACGGTCCGTCCGCCTGTGGGAGAGACTCAGCGTGCGTGTTCACGTCTTCATCACTGCATTACAAGCGTTCATACAATGCATGTCGTCTATAGACATGTGCAGCCTAAGTTACACATGTCACACATGACTAATGTCCTCCTTGCACACAAACCAATACGCTCCGGCGGAAATGTCACAATAAGTGTTTAACTGAGATTCCTTTCATAACACACACAGAAAGGTGAATCCGATAAAACACAGCTGGGGACAGACAAGGGGAATAGTTAGTTTTGAGCGCACTTACTTGTGTGTCAGAATGCGGTGGAATTCCAACAAGGCAAAAAGCAACTCCATTCATTGGACAGCTCGGAGCGTTTTACCTCCCAAAGTGTTGTACTTGTCAATTAAAGAAAAATATATATTAATCACAGCTAATCTATAGCGATCATTGTGGACAAGTCGCCTTTCGCAGAAGTTCTACGTTTACCTGTTCGGGATTGGCAAAAAAAAAAAAAAAAAAAGAACTGCCCTCCCTCAGCCCCTCCAGTTGTCACCGTAAACATCCCATCCCGTCCTACTTCTACGCAGCCCGCCTGCAACGGAACAAAGCGGAAGCCCCGCCCTCGCTCGGAGAGGCGTCCACATTTGCATATAGTTGGCGAACGGGGAGGGTGTTCCGCTGAATTCTGTATCCCCAAAAGATCTATCGCGCGCATGCATTCGGTTAGAAACGGGCTTCAATTATATTCCGTTTCACGTAAGAAATAGAAAAAAGCAAAATGTTTCTTGTGCGACTTTTTTTTTTAACTATTTGAAGATTATCAGCACGCGTGAAGCAAAATATATGCGTTTGCTCTTACGCGCAAAGTCGCATTCGCAAATACGTATCCTTTTAGGGATACATAATTTGGCAGAACAGGGTCCATAGCGATCAAATCATATCAAAAGGAGACAAAGGATGTCCCCTGAGTTTCCAATGAAAACTACACTAAGCAACGATCACACGGGGATTACAATAGTTATACGACATCGGGCAAGGGTTTATATTATATAAAAAGGTTATGCAATGATTTTAAACTTTGTCTCACGTATCATAGATTGGAGTACTTCTTGGATTGTGTTTTGTATGTTAAGTGACGCAGTAGCAGGCTACAACCAGTGCAGTACACCATTTACATTTAGTCACATTGAAAGGGAGAATCAAGCAAATTAATTTGAACAAGTAACAACACCTTCTCAAAGTGAAGTACCCTGTTGCTCCAGTGGACAAAGGGTGAAGTACCCTATTGCTCCAGTGAACAAAGGTAGAAAACTACCTTTGTCCACTGGTCATCTATGAACTAAATTTGATGTTCATGTATGATAACCGAAGACACCCTCAGCAAACTTTCAATGAGTAAAAAAAATAATTACAAAAAAGGTAATTACTGAAATATGAGATCACACAAGCATTTAATTCCAAGATTATATCAGTTTATGACTATGACAATTTGTTAAAGATAACATTTTACGCAGATTTTGGGAGATGTACATTTAAATAATATCTGTTAGGAGTCCATTTTTCATATTAAATCCACTCCATGCAGAGGGGAGACAGGCATTTGTACATGTCTGAAATCGTCCAGTGGGTTTGCAACAGATGTCAAGCTCTCAATGACTTTGACGCTCTGTAAATATGCACCTTGTGTACACACATCACTGTGTCCCAGAGGACAGGGCTTCCCACTATAGGTGAAGCCAAGTAGAGGGCTTGCCATCTACAGGCTAAAGCTTTTTACTACAGCCCCATTCAATCCAAACTCCACGCCTCACGTTTCTGTAATATGAGGTAATATGGAGTCAGCTAATGAGAAAAATCCATTGGGCTTTATTAGAGGGGAAGAAGACATGTTTAACGACATTAAGTATCTCAATATGTGAAATTACATGGAGTTTTACAACTGTGTCCCCACTCCGTAAAACATCTATCATGTCACAATGCGATGCTTTTGGGATGAAACTTGATTTTTCTCATCAAAAAGACAAAAACATGAAAATAAATAAGATGGCGTTGCTCAGTAGTATGTTCATACTCCATTAAAACAACTAGTTTGTCTCCGAGATGTGCAGCACAATACAACAAACTGCATATTTGCATTATAAGCCATATCAAAAACAATGTCCTTGAAAAAAATACATTTAACAGGATATGCCATATATATATATATATATTCATTGATGAAATGGAAGAGGTACTTGTACAATGGGGCAAGGCAGTCCGGTAAGGGTGAATACACACCTCTCACATACGTATATTCCTGTAAGATATAATATAATATTGCAAGATGTTCCACTTTGTCTGGACAGACACTTTGTTGATACCCATATCAGATGTTGCTTCTTTAGGCTCGGCCTGAAGAATTTATGGTTGCCATTTGCGTGCATACATTTGACCTTCATATTGTGCTCTTCCTTTTAAAAATTATTCCTGTTTGAGGCGATGGAGCAGACAACACGCAACTGGCCGATGTAGTGCATATTCACCATCTCAGGACAATGCGAGGGAGAAGCTGAAATTTCAGTTGCTGAATTGAACTGTGTGAGCCCATAGCATGCGCAGTAAAGGACTTCCTGCTCCGCAGCTGATTTTTTAACCCTGCCTCGGACACCACCCATCACCTTATGGTGCCTTTAATCAGGGGACTCAGACATTTGATTTGAGAGTGACCCACATCCTACAAATTCGACCCCTTTGTTTATATGTTTTGCCGTTCGGGACACATGTTACAGGAAACTGGGGAGAGATCGGATTAAGCATGGATGGGATTTACCATGATTACGCAAATGAATGATGGGCGTTTTATCTTTAAGTGATAAAATTCATAGTAAAAAATATGTGCTGGCTATAATTTGCCACAATTTCTGTCTAAGCAACCATACATACCACCATACATCTCATTTGAAAAATAGTGTAGTGTCCAGATAACATTTGGTAAATGAGTCGTTGGAGTGCATATTCTGCAGAGTACTAATACAGTGCAGGCTATTGTGCGCAAACCTGATAGGCAACACAATATGGTGTTCTTCTCATGCTGAATGCATTCAACAAAGCATTCAGTATGTATTGTGGGAGAGAACCTCTGTTCTTTGCTGGCCCAAGCTCCTATCCTATCCTATATCCTGTGACACCTGGCTTCTTTGTTACACACGGACTGTTTCACCACATAGAAGGGACATTTGCAGATAGAAGAACGTAAGGATGTGACAAGAAATGTGTAGAAGTCTGACAAACGCGCACCAACACAAGCATCCATACAATCCATTTGCAATGTCTGATAAGTGCAAGAATGTTATCTGCAGCAGAGCCATTAACAAAGGAGTTTTTAAAACTAGCCAGGTCGAGCGATGACACACAAGTGCTGCATGAAGCTTGATATGTATCCGTGATTTTGCACCTTGACGGTTTGAGGCTTTGGGACACCTGTCAGTTAACCTTGCATTGTGTGCTAAATTTAGGATGTACCTCAGCATTCGTTTGTGTGTTTATATGTATAAGGTATATGTATATATGTGTGTGTGTGTGTGTGTGTGTGTGTGTGTGTGTGTGTGTGTGTGTGTGTGTGTGTCTGACTGTATCCATGATTCTGGTCTGAGTGACAGACATGTTATTTCAGCAAATTTGTGTTTTCGAGAAGAGAGAGCGAGAGAGAGAGAGAGAGAGAGGGAGAGAGGGAGAGAGACTGTGTGTGTGTGTGTGTGTGTGTGTGTGTGTGTGTGTGTGTGTGTGTGTGTGTGTGTGTGTGTGTGTGTGTGTGCGCCCCCCTCCCCGCCCGCCAGGCTGCCCGCCCGCCCACATGCTAGTTTCCAGTAAATTCATAAGTTTATGTTGGGAATCCTGAGAAACTGCAACTGATGTTGGGTAACAATACAGTTGAAATGGCAAGAAAAATAAATCTGTGACGATATTAAAGATTTATTTCGTAAGCTATATTTACGTTGAGTTTGCCTACACAATCTTCTCAATAGGTCTGACAATATGGCAGCGTGGACAGTTATTCTATACATTTCACATTTGAGTCACTGTCAACAAAATCAGTGGCGCCGTCATCTGCCACTTGGTCCATCTACGTTTACCGTCTGTAACAGAAGGAAAAAAACAATGACTGGAAATTTTTGCTGCATGACAGCAGTGATATGCAATATAGAAATTCTTCTCAGTCTTCCTGTGACTGAATACTGCTCATTCTTCCTTTGTCCATCTAAGCCCTGACCAGGAAACCCTTGCACGTGCACACACACACACACACACACACACACACACACACACACACACACACACACACACACACACACAAACATTCTTTTCAAGTACAGTGATCCAGGTTAACTGTCAGCTTGTCAATAATTCATATGCAGATGTACACTGGGAGTCTTACATCTGTCACAGTTAGTTTCAAAGGGCTTTACACGCCCACAGGCAAAAGAAGATAAACAACACTCCCCATCTTTAGACCATCGACTTAAGATGAGGAAAATCTCGATAGAAAAACTTTTCAGCGGAAAAATTTTGAAAGAAAAAAACCTCAGGAGGAGCACTGCATGGAGGGATCCCTATTCCAGGTTGGATGCCAGTAGGGCACGGTAGACAGATGAGGTGACAGATTCATAAACGAAACATGGGGGGGGAAAACAATTAATGACGACACTTAACAATAGTGGAAACACTGCCAATCCCAAATTTGCAAATAAGAAACCCTAGTCGTCTGGACAATGTAATTATAGGCAAGCGAAACTTCTCAATCAAGGTGGCGGGGAGACACTGTGAGGTCAGTAAATGTGTTCATTTCAATCAGGCAGAACGTCCTGAGGCCAACCCATGAAGAACTATATTTTTTTTTCTTTTGGTTAATCTATTAGACATTTACTGAAATAATAGAAAGGGAAACGGATGATCCGCTGTGGCGACCCCTAACGGGAGCAGCTGAAAGTAGTAGTAGTAGTAGATTAGACATTTATTGTAAATATCAACTCTTTTTAATTTTTAATTTGTCAACACTTCATAATGAGCAGCTGTAAATGGTGATTGATAAATGAGTAATCATTCAGTTGCCTACCAACACGGGGAGCGCCGGTTCGAATCCCCGTGTTACCTCCGGCTTGGTTGGGTGTCCCTACAGATGCAATTGGCTGTGTCTGCGGGTGGGAAGCCGGATGTGGGTATGTGTCCTGGTCGCTGCACTAGCGCCTCCTCTGGGTCGGAGCGCCTGTTCGGGGGAGGAGGGGGAACTGGGGGGAATAACGTGATCCTCCCACACGCTACGTCCCCCTGGTGAAACTCCTCGCTGTCAGGTGAAAAGAAGCAGCTGGTGACTCCACATGTATCGGGGGAGGCATGTGGTAGTCTGCAGCCTTCCCCGGATCGGCAGAGGGGGTGGAGCAGCGACCGGGACAGCTCGGAGGAGTGGGGTAATTGGCCAAGTACAATTGGGGGAGAGGGATCAAAAATAAATAAATAAACAAACGGGTAATTGGGGACCTTATAAACACACTCATTAACATGAACAGATGGCTGAAAGATATCAATAAGCATCTTAGCAATATAACTTGGCATGTTTTATCTCAACAATTCTCCCTTTTTATTTATCTGTACTTCCCAATACATAGCACAGACCGGACAGTCTAGAAAAAGAGGTTTGTCTAAACCTGCAGCCATGTACGACTGTGTGTCTACACAGAAATGTCAGGTTTAAATTGTAATCAAATTTTGTGTTTACATTTTCTTGTTTCACATTTAACGCGCTTACTGGCAATTATTTGAAAACTACAAAATGTTACTGATATTTCGAAGCTGTCTGCTAATGTTAACTGGGATGTAAGATGCATCAAGTACTCCATTACTCACTTGTTAATTACTATTCGGAGATACTCGCTGTACAGTGTTAACTTTTATAACCACATTTTCCGTTGCCATTGTAGATAAACCATTAATCTTCCCCTTCTATACTTAAATCCCACGTTAAAATGTTATTAGCCATGGGATAAATTATCCACTCACTGCAGTCTCCCATTGTTTTTAAAAATGAGCCCGATTGGCCCGGAGCAGGACTACATTATTCATAGGGGACAACATGTTTGCTGTCGCCTTTTATTTTAAGCATTCATCAGACATCCTTATCCTGAGTGACTAACAGCCAGCGAGCCTCGCCTTCATTTAAAGGCGCAATGTGTAATATTTATATCTCGGCTTTCCGCTAGCGTGACATAAATTGTTCATATCAGCGGGCATTGCTGAGTGGTAGGGGCTGAAAACTTTGTTACAACCACATTTTTGTATTTAAAAAAAAAAAAGACGAGCAGGGCAAGATGAGCGGTTGTTGGTTTTTGATGGCCCCGCCCCCAAAAACCCCCCAAAAAATCTATTAGCAGGAAATGGAAAGATGTTGACAGTCATGCTAGGTCTCTTCTACCTCGCTATCTGCATATCTTGCTTGGTTGAGGTGGGCCCGTTTTTTTTTTCTTTCTTCCATGATTAATGACAGAGGTCGGCGTCCCGACGGAAATAAAGCATTCCACCTTTAAACTCACATTCGCGCTTATTTGCCAGGAAGGGATCCTGTGTCTTGCCCAAGGACATTTCAACAGGACACATCGATAAACACGTTGGTTGTTAAGAGACTTGAACCTGTGACCTTGGCGCCTTAAACATCTGTAAACCGACTGAACTGGCCTCCAGTACCATTGTCTCACTGAACTGTGTGTAAGTGGCGGGGTGTCTGAGTGTGCACGGCACTGGCTGTGTGTGATGCTTAACTTGTAATGTTTCCTTTGAGTCTCCCTTTGTGACTTTTCCTCATCTGCCAGCCACCACGGCCGGAGACACTATGTACACCCTGTCGAGCGTGCATCAGCAGAAAGATGCACACTTAAAGCTGCAGGTCTAAAAAAAAAAACAAAAAACAAATCCTTTCATCCAAAATGCATCATGACTTTGTAGTAAATGTAGGTATGTTGGTACTATCATTTTTTTGTCTGTGAAATGTATATTTTACTTATTAATATTTTACCTGTGTTGCAGTTGGGTTGTCTAACAGCTTGTCTGTTTAGCTTTCTTTCTTACTGTCCCCTCTCTCTCTCTCTGTGTGTGTGTGTTGTGCTGCTTTGAGTATTCTATGAGAGAATTGTCATGCCTGAAGGAATGTTACACGTGTGTGTGTGTGTGTGTGTGTGTGTGTGTGTGTGTGTGTGTGTGTGTGTGTGTGTGTGTGTATATATATAACTCGTGGTCACTGGAGCGAGGCAGCCCTGATGCTGATGTTAGCCGACAGTCCCCCCGGGCCAGAGGAAGAAGCATGCGGAAGGGTGTACACACACACACACACACAAACACACACACACACACACACGCACACACACACACACACACACACACACACAGTGAGTCATTATGTAATAGCTGTGCATTGAATCACTGGAGAAAAGAGCGAAAGCTGAGCAATATAGTATCGTAATACTAACTCTTATACGCCCTCTACTGGCCAGGCTTTACTCTCTTTCTGTCTCTCCAACCCTCTCACTAACGCCGCACGCACGCACGCGCACGCACACACACACACACACGTCACCCTATACTTGTGGGGACCCCTCATTGACTACATTCATTCCCTAGTCCTTAACCCCAACTTTAACCAACTACATGCCTAACCTTAACCCTTACCCTAACCTTAACCGAGTCCTAATTCTAACCTTAACCCTAAACCCAAATCCTAACGCTAAAACAGGCCATTTTCCTAACGGGGACCCATAAAATGTCTCCACAAGGTTGGTGGTTTCAGGTTTTTGTATCCTGGTGGTGACATTTGGTCCCCATTAGAATAAAAAAAACACTTTTGCAAAAGAGCAGCATTTGCATGTGCAAACACACAAACCTAAACACAGAAGCACACGTCAGAGCTCTGAACGCTAATCCACTTGAACGGTCCACTCCATTTGGATAGAGATCTCTTAATGAAATTGCTTCCTGCCCAGGGAACTTCTCATCATGAAAAACACACACGCACACATAAGCGCAAACAGTCCAGTCTTTTCAGGGATTTTGACTTGCGGCTATCATCCCATCAGCTGGCCTTAAGCTTGTGTTGTCGTAGCAGCCAGTGTGTCCTTGAGATCAGCTCGCTGCATCCCAGAACAGTTACGACATTTACCGGCCGCTATCCAACGTCCAAGTAAAAGTTTAAATCGTCAGCTAGTACATGCTGGGGCCTGTCGCGTCCTTACAAACAAAACTATATGCACCCCTTTCTTCTTCCTGGGAGACATGACTTTTGATAGATGTACTTTGTCCAACAATAGACATGTTTTTCCTGGCTCTCTGACATCACAGCCTTCTTGTAATCATAACTCATGGACAACGGCCCAATTGTGTTCAGGAAGCAGAGGCCTGCCGCGCGTTGGCCAACGTCATGATGTCAGAAGTGAGATTTCTCTTGTGTATTTGTTTTGGCTGGCGCGATGGCTTCGATTAATTTTTTATGGCATTTACGCAGCCTCGGTACAAGGTTGGACTGGAGCGACAGGAAATATGCAGGGGCAACAAAGCACGCAACCCACGACAGGACATGCCACAATGCACCGAGGCAAAGGAGACCGTGAATGAGTCTTATTTGAAACAGACAGATGGTGGGATTTTGACTAACTTGACGACACGTTCAGAAGGGAAATACAAAGTTTAGCTGGTATACAAATAGCCTTGGATGGGTGACTACAAGCACTTGGATGCCAGAATCCATTGCTGAACCTTCTTGGGCTGTTGGACCCAGTTCAACAAAACATTGGCAATTCTTGGTTTCATTCTTTCCTCTGTGATCTGAGCCAGGTTTCGACGTTGGCGCTCACTGCCCCTAAATAACATCCACCCTGCTATTAGAGGTCCAGTGTATTCTCAATGACAGGTTCTAGTTCATTGAAAACTAGATATTTGCAAGGAGGTAGTTAAGCGGTTATGTCTGCCGCCACTTTGGTCGCATGAATGGCTCCCTCCACAGGCGAAACGAGTCAATGCCAGATGGTCAAAGCGGGCCCCGGTCTGCCCGTCCCAATCAGATGTAACATACCGTCATGTCAGCAGTGAATGAAAGAAGTAAAAGCACGCAGCTTTAAAACGATCAGCAACAGTGAAAAGCACTGCAGAGCTGACGAATAAATGAAAGGATTACTAGGAGCACAGACCGCCGTGCACACTAGAAGAGGAGTCCTAACAGCAAGGCTAAAGTAGTGATAGCCTAGCCTGCTGTGCAAAATCTGGTGTCAGAGCAGCACCGTAACACATGAAAACATAATCGGTGACAGCTCACCGACAGCATTATTCATGTCTACGCACGGGCCTTATCAACACAAACCCCGAGTGTGTAGGTCGATTATCAGTCAAATAAATATTAAATAAGTTCTACTTACATCATAGGCGCACCCTCCAGGCTTTTGGCCGTGTGAAGTCGTGACACTTCGCTAGCTAGCTAGCTAACTCTCCTGTGTGGGTTTTGCTGCTCAGTAGTACGCATGTTTGATGCGACAGTGGCGAGATAAAGAGGGGGTCCGTGCGTGCGGCCCCTAAACTGTGGCGGGCCCCAATGCAGCTGCATGTATCGCAGTTTGGCCGCTGGTTTCCTCTCCGCCTCTTAACTGGCTTAATATTAAAAATTAAAAATAAAAAAAACTACAACTGTGCTGACTGATAAGTCCTTACAAGAAAAGGACGTGAGGAAATCAATCCTGCCGATGCCCGCAGAGAGACGCTTCATTCTTTTCCTTACACTCTATCTCAGAAACTCTCCAAAATGTTGCTTGTTCTGTCGTTCCTATTTTTTACAGTTTTTTTTTTCTCTTTTGTTTTTTCGTCAACATAAATCCAGAGTGTGAGCACAGGAATGGGGGGTTTATTGGAATCGCCGTATCAGACCCTCTATCAAAAGAGATTAGCGGCGTGGCTTGACACTAAAACATTCCTAAATGAAGGGGCCCCGTGGTTTTCTTTTAAACATGTCATTCCCCCGTCCAGATATCAGTAAGCGGGTTACCGTAGCCCTACGTCTTATCGTAACACCCTTGTGGCCCAATAAATGCAAGGCTGGAGAAAATTTAGTCTAGATATTGTGTTGGAAAGTTGTTGCAGGGGCGGTGGAGGGGGTTGCAAATCGGGGCTTGTCCTGAAAGGGATGAAACCCTTGGGGGAGGCTGTGGTATCCCATGACACCCTTACACCCACCCTCCTTTATCACCCTCCAATCCCCCCCTCTCCCCCCAACACCAATCCAACCTCTAGTGTACCCTGTGACCTGCTCAATGTTGCGCCTACCCTTTGTTTACCCCCCACCCCACCCCCACCCCTCCTGCTGCTACATCAAGTCCTCCGGCGCCTCATCCCCGCTTTGCTATTTCAGCCACACCCACTGTCTTTTCTTGCGGATTTCTGTCGCTCTTTTGTTACCAAATGAAAAAAAAAAAAGATAATCTGAGCAAAATAACTATTCTGGCCCATCCGTGAAATCCATCATTCATTCCCTGCGTCACCTAGTGGACTCAGCCTGCAGAAGTGTTTTGTCACCCAACTTGCTTTCAAAACTTCATATTTTGCTTTAAATGTTGTTTATTTTGAGAGGCAGTTTTTAGAAGCCAAACTCTTTTGAGACAAGCACCTACCCCTGGTCTGTTGTGTTCATGTTCGGAGATGGTGGCATCGAGGATAACGTGTGTGTGTGTGTGTGTGTGTGTGTGTGTGTGTGTGTGTGTGTGTGTGTGTGTGTGTGTGTGTGTGTATGTGTGTGTGCGTACCTACGTGCGCGTTGGGTGGGGGAGGGGGCACACATCCATCTGTCTATTTACAGCGCCACGGGGAGATTTCCCTAAACATCTAATCCATCTAATCCCCCTGGGTGCTGCCATGGATAGGCCCTGCGGTAGCGCAAACTGTCCACCAGAGGCCGCTAGCGCAATGACTTTTGCCTTGTGATAAATGTATGGACAGACGTGCTCACGCCTCTTGTCAAAGAAGGTGATCAGGGGTGATTAAGTGTTAAGTGTACAAAGAGGTATTTGTAATTGATAATATGAGTTCACAAAGGTTAACACACATCGTGTGTACACACAGCACCTCTCTTTCTAGCTAGACTATAATAGATACTATGTGCATGTAATGTACAAAATACACACACACACACACACACACACACACACACACACACACACACACACACACACACACACACACACACACACACACACACACACACACACACACACGAAGAGCAGTCACGCTGACCAGTAGCCTCACTTCAGTTTTCCTGCAGGGATTGGGTGTCCTGGCATGATCACATTCGATTTCACTGATTCAATTGCACTACAATGGCTTCGGAGTTAAGCGCCACTTTGCAGGCCAATCACTTCACATCAGTCTGAGTGGCTGGCTGCCATCGCAGCACCGTGCATTTAGGCCTCGTCTCCGGGTATGGCCCTCTGGGTATGCAGGGCATTACCTAAAGTTTGAAGCAAAAGCTTTCACTTCAAATACTGTCATTCCAAAGAACAGTCCCTTCAGAAAATGAGCAGGCTTCCCCTTTCTGAAGGTGGAGGTTTTAAAATAGCCCTCGGTTTAAACCATATTTCATGTTTTACTTGTGCCAGCATTTGTTTTTAAGGGAACTTTGTTGACGTTGGACTGAAGTGCTGTTCTTCTCTACTACAGTGTCTGAAGGGAATTGATTGTGTGTTAATATACTGGCGCTCTAATCTCATTGTCTCTAGTCTCCCACTGCTTTCATCCTCCTTTTCCCCTCTCTTCCTCTCACCTACACCCTCTCTCTCCACTCGTCTTCCCTCTGTACTCTTGTTCCAATATTGAGGAAAAAGCAGAAAAAGCAGGGGAGTCCCCTCCTTCTATTTTATCCGTACAAAGTCGCTCACTTGATCCCAACAGAAAGCATGCCTCAATCTCCCTGAGCACCAGCCAACAAACCATCACACAACAGCCTTAATCCGACGGGTTTAAGACCACCCCTGCCCCCATGGCCCCATGTGGCACACAGTCACAAATAACCCTTTCTGTAAATGTGCTGCATCTCATCCTGTCGAACCAACTATTAGTTAATACACTTTAATTCAGAAAAAAAGGACAATTTCATCCATGCACACAGGCACGTACTCGCGCGTCAGATAGACGCATCGATCCCAGGAACGATCCCACCCATGGCTTCCAGGGTTCTCTTTGTGTCACTGCAGCCAGGAGCGTACAGCATGGGGGCGCCCCGGTGGCTCACCTGGTACAGCGCTGTACCACATAAGGCTGAGTCCTTACCGCACCGGCCTGGGTTCAAATCCGACCCAGGCCCTTTGCTGCATGTCATCCTCTCTCTTTCCTCTCTCTCTCTCTCAATCATCGCTATCAAGTAAAGACAGAAAATGCCAAAACAAAAAAATAGCATCCAATATGCACATAATTTGGCCCCAAACTGGGCATAGAGTTTAGAAACACACGTTGCACACGTTCAATCTCTACTCTTACTGTGTGTTCATTCAAGTGCTTAACACAGCGCAGGCAACTGAAACTGGGACGCTTTCACACATCCTCATATGCATACATTTATGTCTAAAAGATGATTTTGCTGGATTAAAAATTTACTGGATGCTATAATTCATCTTCAGTTGACAAGACAAGCACAAATGGAATTTCTCTTTTCCTTAAAAAAAAAAGGAAGTTTACTGTGCGTGTCATGTCATCTTGATTGCATTGCCGAACATTGTAAGTTCACGCTTTGTTTTGCTTTCCCCGTCTCCATCCATTCCCATCCTTTTTTCCCCACACCTGGCAACATCCTGGTCTCTGCTGCTGCAAGCAATCAATTTCCCGTCAGGGATCATTAAATTTTCATTTAATGAGATTTCAAGTGAGCATCCTGACCAATCCTTTTTACAATCCAAGTAGTCGGAGAGCCGTTTTACTTGCCTATACTTCCATGTTCGATCTGCTTAAAAGGTTTTATTTCCATTTACAGGATGCACGTGTTATTTGTGGGATTGTGAAGTTGGTTTGGTTGATAGCATCTGCCCAGGTCTTGCAAGGCAGCCTGTCCAGGGTGTCTCCCCTCCTGCCGCCCAGTGACTGCTGGGATAGGCTCCAGCATCCCCACGACCCTGAGAGCAGGATAAGCGGTTTGGATAATGTAGATATATATGTGTGTGTGTGTGTATGTGTGTGTGTATATATATATAAGCATCTTGTGTGCATTTGCATCTGCATTATTTTTTTTTTTTTGTTGCTCTTTCTTAAAACAATCAGTCATACAGGACATGTGTTGTTTCTATTATTATTATTATTATTATCATTATTATTATTGCCAAAGACCCTCCAGGTGTCTGTAATAAAGACAACTGAAGTCCATAAATTCTTTGTAACCAGAGAAATATTGACCACTGTTGTGGTGCTCCCTTACATCAACCAGATCAAATGTGTTTTAGGCCTGAAACTACAAATTAATAAACACAATTAAGCCAGCTGAAATCAGCATTTTAACAATACGTTTGAGTCTCTGCAGCTTCAGGGAAAACTAAACCACACTTCATCCGGTTCTGTTGAGTCCAGTCCGGTTCAGTTGTGTACCATCACACAGGAATCAAGTGCTATTCAACAACAATATAGGAGGTCAAAGGACCAAGATCACAGAGGCCACCCAGGCGTAACTTCAGAGATCTCGTCAGTGATGGGAAATCTTGCCGAAGGGTCAAAGCAGCACTTCACAAATCTGGGCTGCACGGTTGAAAGACCACAAAGAAGTCATTCCTGGAATAAGTCACATCGCAGCAAGTGTAGCGTTTGCAAATTAACACATAAAAAAAATCACTGCATAAGACAAATACTTCTTTGATGCAATGAAACGATAATTTATCCTCCCAGCTGTTGTATAAAGTGATACACTGTGTATAACAAAAAGTGCATCTGGCTCGTCAGCTATTTCACGGTGCCTACAAGTGTTCCTGGGAAACATCGTATTTACTGTATTCACGAGCTACCAGCACACGAGCACCCCCGTGAAATCATTATTACAAGTGGGAAATCGGGGAATATTGCGATGCCCAAGTTTCTGAGTTGTGGTATTTCATGTCAGCAAAAATAAGAGCCATCAGTTTATGGTAACAAAATGATATATTTCCTTATTCTCCAACAGCTTATTTAAACTGCTTGGGGAGAACTCTGTAGAGAACTAAACAAACGGGCAGATTAACAAATTCGCTTGAAAAATTTGTAAATTAGTTTACAAATTTATAAAAACTACTACTACGACGACGACGACGACGACTACTACTACTACTTTCGGCTGCTGCCGTTAGGAGTCGCCACAGCCGATCATCCGTTTCCATTTCTGATTACACATTTATAAAATAAAATAATGTGTTAAATGCTGGAGCCTATCCCAGCAGTCATTGGGCGGCAGGCGGGGAGACACCCTGGACAGGCCGCCAGTCCATCACAGGGTGTGTGTGTGTATATTTTATATACACACACACACACACACACACACACACACACACACATACACCCTGTGATATAGTATATGTGTGTATGTGTGTGTGTGTATACACACACATACACACACAGAGAATTGAACACAATACAATTTCCCCCCTGTGGTTAGCGTCATTACGTAGCTAGAAAAAGCATACATCTAAGAGCTACTCTCTTTTTCAGCAGCAGAATGAGCATCATATGTATGTACAGTTGTATGCTCTTTTTCAAATTTACACATATTTTAATTTACAAATGAATTTATAGAAGACTCTCAAAATTGTAATCTAGTGAGTCCATCTTCGATGAAGCTGCACCCCCATACCAAGATGCATTGCAAAAGAGCAGCTACAATTTTATGCTCAAATACAACCCACCATTAAATACTGACTGCCAGCAAATCAACAAACATCGCAGAAAACGAAACATCACCTGGTACAACCCACCCTACAGTGACACCGTGGCCACAAACATCGGTAAGCAGTTTTTTGAACTTCTGGATAAGTGCTTTGCCCCGGACAATCAACTGAGGAAGATATTCAATAGCAACACCATCAAAATTAGTTACAGCCGCATGCCTAACATTCAACAAATAATATCGTCCCACAAGAATCATGAACAAATCAATGACACCTTCATCACAACCAGACACCCCCAACTGCAACTGCCGCGTGAACGACTCGTGCCCCCTCGAAAGAAAATGCCAGACGAAGGGAGTTATCTACCAAGCTACGGTGACGAGAGATGACAACGGCAAAATAGAGACATACGTCGGTCTGACAGAGGGAACATTCAAAAGAGGTTTATTGCACATATGTGTAGCTTTAGAAACAACCGGTTAAAGAATGTAACATCGTTAAGCCGTTATATTTGGTCATTGGCGGACAGAAACATTAATTATTCAACCACCTGGCAAATCCTCTCAAAGAACAAAGCATATTCAGCCAGTAGTAAAATGTGCAATCTAGTATGTCTAACTGAAAAATATTTTATCCTTTGCAAACCAGAAATGTCCACATTGAATAACAGGAATGAATTATCCAGCAGTTGCAGACATAGATATAAACACCTATTTTGTAATTACAAATAAATCATGACAATAGACAAATACCACCCCCCCCCCAAATAGGACCGTTAGCAATCACGTTTTTGATTTTTGAATTTTGAATCGCACCTCCATTAGTGATCATGTGTTTTTGAAAATTTTGTACGTTGCACATCTCCCTTCCCCATTTGACAATGTGCACGTGATGTGCATGACGAGGGAGTAGGTGGTATGTCCTTCCTCGAGTAGTTTTATTGACAGCTGATGATTGCTTATAGCATGAAACAGGCTTGATCTGTCTCAGAGAATTTACTTGACTCACTGGATTATTTTGCTCCTTATTTGTTGAGCACTTTTCCTACCGTTGAGTGTTTCTTTTAACAAAATTTTATATGTATGTATATATATCAATACAGACGCATGAAAAAAAGTTTCAACACATAGCAGTACAAGCCTGTTTATATACACACCCTGTGATGGTCTGGCGGCCTGTCCAGGGTGTCTCCCCGCCTGCCGCTCAATGACTGCTGGGATAGGCTCCAGCATCCCGCGACCCCAATTGAGATAAGCAGCTTGGATAATGGATGGATGGATGGTTCGATTTTGTTGATATCAGGTTGCCATGGTGACCCGATATTTCTACCAAAGGCACTTCGACACCAGTCATGTTGTGTGTACCACCTCCGATTTCAGAAGTATAAGCTTGCAATATGCACTTAAAGGCAGGCCCAGCCCATCCTCAGTGTTTACGTATCAGCATTATTCCAGCAGCAGGACTCGGAGACTTGTAAGGATGGAGGGAGTGGTCATGCGCACCTTCCTGAAGTGCACCTCCATCAAACATCCATCACAGCGTCAAAGACCCTTGAATGGCTTGTCGATTTGTCATACAATGACCCAAAGCTGACGGTCAAATCAACGCCTGCTGCAACGCCTTCAAAACTGTTTACAGACGCTCCTGACCGAGTACATCTATGAGGAACCACAGAGGATCCCAAGATCTAGATGTGCTAAACTTATAATCACTGACCAAGTGTGCTTCTACAATGTACTGACGCTGAGCTGAACGCTTATCGAAACATGATATGTCTGCATTTATGTAGTTTTAATACATCTGCAAACATGTGTAAAACAATGTAGAAACTGAAGATGCAAATTCAGGCTGCAAAAATGAAAAATAAAAACAAAAAAAACAAAAAAAGCCAAGCAAGCCGAATTCTTTCCACGGGCAATGTGCGTACAGAAAGTCGAATCAAAGCAGAATACAAAAGGGAGAGCAGACCGGCCTCAGGTCAAACACATTTTATCCACTGTGGTACAGCAGGACACGTGCAAACCCACACCACACCAAGACACACAAGCCAACACAAACTAACACAGCAGCCATATATTATTTTTGGAGAGCAGAAGGAGAGGACTCTTGGGAAGATATACTCCGGAGGAAACTTATTATCAGGTCAGGACTACAAGCAGACACTCTCTCTCTCTCCCTCTCTCTCTCTTTCGCTCTCTCACTCACACTCACACACACACACACACACACACCACATTACGCAAAAAGGCTGCCATCTCTATATATAGCATTGATGAAGCTGAATGAACCAGAATATGGAGGAAAGTGCACAAGCACATATAAAAACACACTTGCTCACACTTGCTCACACACACACACACACACACACACACACACACACACACACACACACACACATATATATATATACTTGCAAGCTCCTACTGTTTCTCTCACCCTAAACATAATGCATATGCCCTAAACTAAACTGCAGTCCTAATACTCTATATCGTTTCAAATTTATCTCAAACACACACATACACACACACTAGCACCATTGCACAGCCTTATAAACACTCCACTTCCCATGGGGTGTGTTGATGTGTGCGTGCATTTGTTTGTGTGTGTCCCGGCACAGACGGTCGTCCATCATTTTAACAACCCCTCTTCATCAGCTACTGTGGCTGCAAGTTGCAGCACACAGATGACGTGATAGATGAGGCCCCTGAAAAACAAGCGCTGCTCGTGGCGGCCCCACAGAGACGGCGTCCTCGTCTACGATGTAAACAAGCCAGCGTCGCATCATAATGGTGTTATTAATGTCATAATGTGAAAATCATCACCATCACCATCCAGAAGAACCAACACAGATGCACTGAAAGCTAGCAAGACAAGGAAACTGGATGACGCATTTCAGGGTTTGTCTCATAATGTCCGCAGAGACGATGATGTATGTCTGTGTCCACAGTTTGCCTTCTCGCAAAAAAAACTCTGTAATGAGAATATTTTGTTTTGTTTTACCAATAATAAACGGTTTCCGGGGAAAAGAAACGGCGCATGGGAATAGAGATGAAAAAAATCACACGTCAGGGTTTAAACAATGGCCACGGGAGCTTGATGGTAGCACTGGGATCGTTTTTTCTTATTCGCCCACCACATTCCTTGCTTATTAAATCAGCAGTGTATATTTCAGCATATTGTTTGCTGAAGTGTGTCTAATTGCATGAATTCAACTGCACACAATGAAGAGCAGCTGCAAAAACACTGACGAGTGTGCGTATGCATGTGTTTGTGCGCCCGCATGTATGTATATGTGAACACATTTGTGCATGTTTATATATACATGTATTATAACTATATAAGTGTGTGTGTGTGTGTGTGTGTGTGTGGGGCTGTTCCCTTTCCTACTATTGCCGAGCGCCTAAACGCATAGCACAGATAACTCAAGTTACATACATCATTCTCATTCCATTAGTGAGAGGAGGTTCCACAGGCGCACGCGCGCACACGCACACACACACACACGCGCGACAGAAATAGAGAAATCCTTGCTGCCAATTCCAGCGGGTTGCTAAAGGGCCAATGGGCCGAGATCAGTTGATGTCTTTCATTTCTGGCGCGGCCACAACGCAAAAAATACCCATCCTAATTAAGTCACCGATTAATGTAGTAATCAATCTATAACTACTGCTCAGTTTTAAAACAAATGAGGGAAAACAAGCCTGTCCGTCAGGAGAGCTCGTTTCCCTGGTTTCCATTGCAGTTACTGTGGCGTGGCTTGTAAAGCTGAACACCTCTGCTGTGAGGGTGTTGTAGCAGCCATATGCCCTGCTGAGTGGACTCGATATGCAGAGGAACACGGCCCATTAGCACACGGCTGACTGGTCCTTGTAACTGGGACAAGATGCAGAGGGCTGTACCAGGTGTGGCCCCGAGGCTCGTAGGTAACAAGCCAGGCTGAGTTCACGTGCAAAGAGTCAAATGTGAAGAAACTCGATCACAACCCCAAAGATGAAGTCAGTGAGCTACACGTATGTAAAGACATATATAAAGACACAGAGGTCTGCAAATCACTACCTTTACTGATGAGCTGTCAACGCACCATGAGGGAAATAGTCAGCGTCGATATGAAGTGATGTCAGGTTAGAATCTCGAGGATTTACATGCAAATAAATGCGCTTTTTTGATACTTTTTTTCACCCCCTTTTCTCCCCAATTGTATCCGACCAATTACCCCACTCTTCTGAGCCGTCCTGGTCGCTGCTCCATCCCCTCTGCTGATGCGGGGAGGGCTGCAGACTACCACATGCCTCCTCCCATACATTTGGAGTCGCCAGCCGCTTCTTTTCACCTGACAGTGAGGAGTTTCGCCAGGGGGACGTAGCATGTGGGAGGATCATGCTATTCCCCCTCCAGTTCCCTGTCCCCCCCAAACAGGCACTCTGACCAACCAGAGGAAGCGCTAGTGCAGCGACCAGGACACATACCCCCATACGGCTTCCCACCCACAGAAACGAACCGATTGTGTCTGTAGGGACGCCCGACCAAGCCGGAGGTAACACGGGGATTCGAACCGGCGATCCCCGTGTTGGTAGACAATGGGATAGACCACTACGCCCCTTGATGCTTTCTAAAACAGCAAATAATCCACATATTAATAACCAAGTCAGGTTGGACTTTCCCTGGGAAAAGTGATTTGGTAAATATTGTTGAACGTCTCCATCATAAGCAGCCAAACGCAGACGGAGAAAGCAAAGTTGTTATGGCAAGTGAGCAGCTGGATTAAAAATTGAAATTAGATCTAAAGTGTTTACTTAAAGAGGAAGTTGTTTTTGTTTTTTGGGGGGGGGTTTGCACATCAGCCTAGCTTTGAGAAAAACACTTTTGTCTTAGTTTTCTTGATTGTTGTTAACATTGTTACTGGAAGGTGCATTTGTTCTGCACCCTAAAAGAGAGAAGAAAAAAAACAGTCTTTCTGCATAAATATTAGTTGAAAATAGGCCAAACTTTCTTAAACAGTTATTTAACTTCCTTCTTTTCTCAACCTGTGATGGCTGTAATCTCAAATCTAGCAAATACACATCTGTTCCAGTAAATGTATTTGGCCATCCAGAGTGTTACCCGGAGCAGGATTTCCTGATGTTGCTCACACACACACACACACACACACACACACACACACACACACACACACACACACACACACACACACACACACACACACACACACACACACAATGAACCTTCCACAATTGGGGCTGAGTACATGGTTTCTCCATTATATTTGGCAGAATGTGCTGGTACACTGGGACACACTGCCTGCCTGCCTTCTCTTCCTCATTCAAAGTGCTCTCTATCTTTACACGTCTCTGCATCCCCACACTATAAAAAGACCCCACTCTCTCTTTCCCTCCCTCTCCGTCCCTCTCACAACACTATGAAAAGACCACAACTGCTTTCTTTTATACACACGCACGCACACACACACACACACAAAACAAAGCCAGAATATACAGTCTCACTTGAGTAGATTGGCTAAAAATACACAGCTTCCCTCTCTCTCTCTCTCTCTCTCTCTGAAAGATGCCCTCTTCCTCACAGAGACAGGCTCAAAATACCCCCTCCCCTTCTCATCTCGGTGCATTCTGCTGTAGTGCACAGCTGCCCCGCTTCCACCAGTGCAGAAGTTAACTGCGGGGACTTGACTCGCGTGTAGTCGTGCCTCTCTGGCGTAGACACCAGAGCCCCCCCCCGCCGCTTTAACAAACACGCTTTAAGGTCTTGAGCAAGTACAGCAGTCACTGTTAACACCAATATTCTGATTGTGTGTAATGGATGCAAGACACAGAGAGAGAGAGAGAGAGAGAGAGAGAGAGAGAGAGAGAGAGAGAGAGAGAGAGAGAGAGAGAGAGGGGAGAAACTGGATGAATGCGCTTGAGAACTCTTGTCTGTCCGTGTGTGTACGAGACAGTGTTGACATAGCCATAGTGTATAGTATATACCCATATAGACAGTTATTGTGTATTTGTTTGTCTTTCTTTCGTGCAGTCAGGTGGATGCCACGCCGTGTGTGTGTGTGTGTGTGTGCTCTCACCTGGGCCATGGTGTTCAGCAGGACTCCGGCTGGCTCCAGGTCTGTGACATGGCCCGTAAACAGCGAGGGAATTCACCGCGCGTAACTGACAGCGGTGTGGCGCAAATCCATGTGCTTGACAACACACCTCGTTCCTGTCGGCCTCCCTCCCTCCTCCCTCTCTCCCCCCAACGTCCTCTGAGACGCCTTTTCTCCCGTGGATCTATAAACACGATATTACGTATCTCGCCTCTCCTCGCTGACACCCAACGGTTGTAAAGAGAAGAAAAACTCTTTCCCTTCCCACCTTCTTCTTCTGCTTCTTCTTCTTCTTCTTCTTCTCTTAGCGTCCTGAAAGAAGAGGCTCCTCTTGTTCTCCGCTCCCGTCTTTCCCGACTCACTCTCGAGTTGTGTTGTACGCGGGGACTCACGCTTCTCTCCGCCCGTCTCTTTCCTTCCCTCCTCCCTCCTCCTGCTTGCTCCCTCTTTCTGTCTCGCAACCGCTACACCTCCCTCATCTCTCTGTCTCGCAGCGCGCGGCGCGGGTGGGGTTGGGGGTGGGAGGGAGGGAGGGAGGGAGGGAGGGATAAAGAGCGCGAGTAGGGAGGGGTGACCACGTGACCGGGCGGTGTAGTAGGATTCCCTCGCAGCTGTCGCAGCTCATTCCTCCGTCGTGCCGACCGACGGGCTTTAATGGACGTTCATTGATGTGCGAGCTGCCGGAGTCATGTAGACCGGTGTGAGCCGCCGCTGACGTCGAGGCCGCCTGGGTCCAAGTTCATCCGTCCTGTTTACAAGTGACGCTTTTATGATGATTTGCTCATGACGGATTAATGGTTTTCTGAGTGCGAGTGGCGATTCAGTCGCACAAGTTCGTTTTTCTTCTTCTCTGCAACAGCGTTCATAAATAAAAAGCGGACCTTGCGCAGCCAGTTTTCTATCAAACGATCAGTTTTAGCCCAGCATGACTGACGGCTCCAGTCTGGCCGCATTCTTTCCAGCTGGACGACTGCAGATGCGCGATAGCACGAAACTAAACATTGCTCAGCCCTGTTCGGGAAGACATTATACATCCATTACACATCCTTTGGGTGGAAACTCTCAATTTCTCTCCCCCTCTGTCATACACTCGCGCACAAAAAAAAAACGCGCGCGCGCGCGCACAAATACACACAGGAGAACCACATATACACACACATAGTTGAGGAATCAGGAAAAGGACATCCTGTGGCGCTTCCCCTGAGCTGTATAGCTGGAAACTCCCACCCCAGAACAACAGGAACGGGTTGGCCAGGCACACAGTGAGCCTTCATGTTCCCCACGCCACAAATCACTCTTATCGATATCGTTTAATTTACATCCCCATCAGGCAGGCGATGCGGAAAGCAGCTATCCCATGGCCTTCAGACACCCTTTGTATTATACTATACCGTTACCATTTCCAGTAATGGGGGGGGGGCTTCAAATTATGCATTATTCTGGGATTTCTCTGCATTGCTAATGACCTCATCAATGACTCTATATTCCAAAGAAAATTAATCTATGTGGCATGATAATGGAAAAATACAATTCATATATCTCCTTTTGAAAACAAGCGCTTCACAAACAGCAAAGTTGACCAGACATAAAATAATGAAGCTGTAAAATGAAATAATTCATAGGAGCCATAGATAAAAGCCAGTCTGTCAGAGCTGGTCTGAAAGGAGTCTTTTGAAAGTTTAAATTGACATAAGGATATAGAATACGATACCATTAGGAAGGTAAGGGTCAGCACTCGTGTCTTGTTTTTCCTACTTGATAAGAAGTTCAGGGAAGACAGACGGGCGTTTCGGCAGTAGACCATCAGCGTCACTGGTTCTTTCACAGAAGGCACCAGCTAATTTAGAGGAAACCCTCATAAGTATCATTACTAAAGTTACCAAACTCATACATGGGTCGTGAACACAAAATCCAATATGAATCTCTGGTAAGAGAGTTTTCACTATATCACCCACTCCAATACCAACACACTTCAGATCATTGACAGGGCGGGTGACAAATTAAATGAAGTGTCTTAGTAAGGTGTAGGTCCACCACGAGCCTCCAGAACAGCTTCAATGCTCCTTGTCAAGTCTGTGAACTCTACTGGAGGGATGAACACCACTCTTCCAAAAGATATTCCCTCATTTGGTGTTTTGATGATGGTGGTGGAAAGTGCTGTCTGACACGTTGGTCCTCAATCTCCCATAGGTGCTCAAAAGGGTTGAGATGTGGTGACTGTGAAGGCCATAGCATATGATTTACATCATTTTCATCCTCATCAAACCATTCAGTGACCCCTCCCGTCCTGTTGATGGGGGCATTGTCATCCTGGAGGAGACCACTCCCATCAGGATAGGGATGTCTCATCATAGGATAAAGGCGATCACTCAGAATAACTTTGTATTGATTTGCAGTGACCCTTCCCTCTAAAGAGACAAGTGGACCCAAACCCTATCAAGAAAATGTCCCCCCCCCTCACAGCATAACAGAGCCCCCTGACCCACCTCACTGTAGGGATCAAACATCCAGGTTTTTCCTTTGTCACCCGTCTATAAAATGTTGCTTGGACTATGGTAGGTAAATGACGCCATCTGCTGGACAATACTGGTATGTGCACTTCAAGCGGGTTGATTCTGAAATTCGCCTAATTGGTGAGGCGAAATACAACGCCCCCTAGTGTCCCGTCAGCATCTGAGAAAATTCTTCCAAGCCCCTCTTCACAGTGGACCAAGGAGGATCCCTTGTCACCCACTCCAAGATGGGAGGTTGGTGGGGTTTTTTTTTTCCAATTACTTAGCAAGAGAGGCGAGACTGAGATGGTTTAGACATGTGTGGAGGGGAGATGCTGGGGATATTGGGAGAAGGATGCTGAATATGGAGCTGCCAGGCAAGAGGAAACGAGGAAGGCCAAAAAGAAGGTTTATGGATGTGGTGAGGGAGGACATGCAGGTGGCTGGCGTGACAGAGGAAGATGCAGAGGACGGGAAGAGATGGAAACAGATGATCTGCTGTGGCGACCCCTAACGGGCGCAGCCAGAAGTGGTAGTAGTAGTAGCAGTAGATACAGTGGGTGGTTTGGCTAGGAGCTGGTGGAGAAGTTACACTTTAAAAAGCTTTTAAAGCCGTTTTGAAGCCCTGATGAAGACCTACAGTGGTCAAAACACGTTGGCTTTTTTACCATTTAGCCACAACAATAAAGGCTTTTTAATATTTCCTTCATTGCTGATACATTTTCTTATATTTGGAGTGCCTGGATTGCCTTCTTGTTTGAAGTACTGTTTCTCCAGACATATTTTTTTATCTACGTTTGAGCATACAGTGCAACCAGTCATCTTTTTATACTTAAATCCATGGCCGAGAAGTAGTATTGCCAGCATTGCCATGGCAATACTACTTCTCAAACAAGTATTGCCTGGCAATGCTTTTCACAAGACAATATGGTGTTTACTGCATTAGAAGATTTGAGTAACCTGTAATGAAAACTGTAGTGTATAGACGTTGAAAGACGAACGAAAGGAATCGTATAATTCAACGCTACTGGGTTACATCACTATGGTGCAGTCGGATGTTCTATAAACGGGACAGTGGCTTACAACCACACAACCAACATGTACAACGTGGAAACAACCCTACAACTTAGCTAGCGCCTAGCAAAACCCATAGCAACCACTTAGTACAACATAGCAACCACGAATTCACCAGCACTGCTGATCAGCAATCAGCTGCACTTCCTTTAGGAAATGCACTTCTCTGGTCTCCGGTTTTCTGATATTTCAAGAATCTTAAAACAATGTTTACTATTTCCTGCCAGCCACTAGTGTGACATGTAATTAGACTCACAAGGAAACCATACAGCTCACTATCCTGTCCATCTTGAAAATGTCTTGTGAAATGTGGATTGTAAGAGTGACACTCAAATAAATAAATAAATACATAGCCAGGCATTTTTTCAAAATACTTCTTTTAGCGGTTAATATTCATGTTTTTATGAAAATAACAGTAAAAGCCTACTTCAGTCGACATGGTTCATGATATTCTGGACACTTTCTGCACAGCAACCCCCCCCCCGTCATTATTACACTGCAAACACGTTTTTCTTTTCCTCACAAAGAACCAGAAAATATGATGAGAAATGCTATCAGTGTGGAATATGGTTATCTATAAAATGTTTATTCTCATCTCCATGATCCTAACATAAGAACTTCTGACGTAGCACAACACCCAAGTAAACATGACAGGTTTAAACAGAAGAGTTTACACAAGACTACAATATCTATAGTAAAGATTACAGCATGTTAAGCTTTACAGTTGAATTACAAGTAAAATACATTCTATACAGTATTTCGGTACTCACTGGATTTAAACAGGAGGATGAGACTATTGCTGCTGCATAGGGAAAGGAAACTACATGCTGGTGTATGAAAGTGAGTATTTTTCACACCAGCTTTGTACACTATTGAAACATTTTTTTTTCAGTTCTCCATTTCACATACAACGAAAGTACAGCAACCAGCTGCAGAAGCAAAAGAGCACAGGAGAACTCTATCCAAAAGTACTTCATCCACACTTGACATATTAGTCATTTCTTTTTTTAGGACTCAACTAATGTGAACAAATGATGTCTATTTCACAGTGCTTTTTCCTGAGATTGGCCACATTATGCTCATCAATTAAAGGGCAGAAAGAAGCAACCAACTCCTTTCGAACGAATTGCTGAGGGTGTCAGACCTTCCTAGGGTGACACTGGTAGAAGTGGTGCAGTTTGGACATTGCTGGTGCTCAACAATCCCTGGATTATAAGGCACATGGAGATAAATGACTCCATGTCGTCGGCGTTTTTCAGTAAACAGATATTTGTTAATGTAAGCTGCATCTAACCTGGAAACAAGAGGTTAGTCTCATGAGCTAGACCAACCACATGAGGAGATCATACTGATCTTTCCTGAGGTTGGTCTGGCCATTTATCTTAAAATAGTTGTAGAGAGGTAATCATAAATACAACATCTAGGATGGAGAAGGCAGGGAGACACCCTTGGCTATGTTGACATTCCCTTGCAATATCCAAGTCACCTCACTTGTGTGTCTTTGGATTGTGGAAGATAATCAGAGCAGCCAAAGGTACAAAAAACTAACTACAAGGGAGAACATTCAGACTCCATAAAGAAGGGTTAGGATTGCCCCTTGGACCTCCTGCTATGAGGTGACAGTGCCAAGCAGACATTATTTGATCTTGCTAATAAAATTTAACTCCTATTACTGAATAAAGATTTATTAGCTGAGGTATAAGGTATGTTTAGACAGACACCGAGTTGGAAAGGCAGGATGTAAAAAAAACAAAGCACAAGTTCGTCACATTAAGGCTCAATTGCGACAACATTAAATGAGTTCATGCAATAAAAGTTTTACCATTTAAAGGCGACTTAACTCTCAATTGCCACCATCATGCTGTCAAAGGGAACAATACTAAATGGTTGAATTTGGTCATGGAAAACATTGGGTGACAGAATAGTTAATATTGATGCCTTAGGGGGCATCCGGGTTGTGTGGCAGTCCATTACGTTGCCCACCAACACGGGGATTGCCGGTTCGAATCCCCATGTTACCTCTGGCTTGGTTGAACCATTGTGTGTGTGCCCAATTTCCCCTCGGGGATGAATGAAGTATTCTGATTCTGACTGGACGTCCCTACAAACACAACTGGCCATGTCTGCAGGTGGGAAGCCGGATGTGGGTACATGTCCTGGTCGCTGCGCTAGCGTCTCCTCTGGTTGGTCAGGGCGCCTGTTCAGGGGGGAGGGGGGAACTGGGGGGAATAGCATGATCCTCCCTCGCGCTACTTCCCCCTGTCAAAACTCCTCACTGTCAGGTGAAAAGAAGCGGCTGGAGACTCCACATGTATCGGAGGAGACATGTGGTAGTCTGCAGCCCTCTCCGGCTCAGCAGAGGGGGTGAAGCAGCGACCAGGACGGCTCGGAAGAGTGGAGTAACTGGCTGGATACAATTGGGGAGAAAAAGGGGTGAACCCCCCCCAAAATAAAAAAATACTGAAGCCTAAACCTGATTGGATAAATGGCGGTAAAAGCGTTTGGATTTGGATGAATTTTTCAGTTGATGAGGGAGTTCAATAACATTTAAAAAGGATTATGAGGAATTACACTTATTCATTCATTCTCCATACCGGCTTAATCCAACTGAGAGTCATGGGGGTGGGGGGCTGGAGCCTACCCAGGCAGTCGGACCACAGAAGAACATGTAAACTTCACACCATGGACCAGGTGAGTAGAAGCTGACACACTCGCGCATGCACAGCACTGCATATAGACACATGCACCTGACCGCACAAAAGAAATGCAAATGAATAAAACCGTCTATGTATAATCGCAACCTCTGGCTGTGAGGTGGCAAGTGTTGGCCATCGTAAGACTCTGACAGGAATTTATCAGTTAAGAGGTGGAACAATTTTGGGATTCAGTCAGGTTTAGGCAAACAAACAAGTCTTTAAACCAAACTGAAGCTGTACATCAAAACAGTAAAACATACGACTCCAAGCTCCCTTTTCCTATATCTTCTAAAACTTAAAGGAGACACTCGAGGAAGTAGGTAACCCAAGTCCCTGGCTGACATTAGTATTTTTACAGACCCATACCACTATACTTTTAGGATTATCTTAGTTCCCTATAACTGATATATAATTATTAGGTTTTCATGTGTTTTGCCATGACTTATACATTAATTGTATATTTTTGCAGTATTTCATTATTTGTGTAATCCATTTTTTGTCTTTTGGGTGGTTATTGTTAATCTGTTACCGTTTATTTTACTCTGTCCACCCGACACACCAGTGGACAACTACCAGTCCTGGAATACAGGGGTGCCATACGTCGTATTTACTGAAACGATAAGTATAAAACCTGCGGGACAGAACTCTGATTTAGAGCTACACAAATAAAACTGACTCGACTATCAGATTCAAAAACACTTTTTCTCTCCCTGAAATGTAAATATACCATAGCATGTCTGAACACACGTCTAAAATCTAACTGACTGGGTACTGCATTAAGGAGCTCAGACAAATCCCTGTTATAGAAAGGTCTTACGGCCTGAGAAAAGTTTAAGAACCAAGTGAAAGCGGATGCATTGTTCGATTCTTTGGTATTTGTTCATACGTGAATTGGAGCATGTACAGCATACTGACCAACTCTTTGTGAAATAAGCTGAAATTTAAAAACGTTTCCCTCCACTTAGGTAAGGTTAGCTACCGTGTGAGCTGACAAGGACACAGTCTCAAAAAATTGAATTTAAAAGTCAAACGAGAACGACTGTCAGTTTGCACAAAACATCATCATGCACACTAGCTTCACCTGGTTTTTAGACTGCTATAAGGCGAAAGACAAATAGGCAAAAGGAGAAAATAAAACGGATTAAGACATGCAAAATGATGAAATATTTCACTAGAATTTGCATTCAGTCAAAGTGTTAACATTTTTTTAAGAGCTGTGATAATTCATCGTCTGGTAGCAAAATATCATCCAAGACTAATTCAACAAAAGTTACTGTAAGGCATCGTACTTCATGAAAAACAATGCCGGTCTGATATTGTTACTATGCGAGTATGGCCGGATCTGCTACATACAAAGAGCGAGGATATGTTTTGACACATTTTTGCTAAATAAATTTCCTGTGTGTGTGTGCGTGAGTGTGTGTGTGTGTGTGTGTGTGTGTGTGTGTGTGTGTGTGTGTGTGAGTGTGAGTGTGAGTGTGAGAGAGAGAGAGAGAGAGAGAGAGAGAGAGAGAGAGAGAGAGAGAGAGAGAGAGAGAGAGAGAGAGAGAAAACATGATGGCGTGCACAGAATCTAGAAAAGAATCTTGAGGAACAATTAATGTAGAGTTCCCATATCAGGTCCTTTGGACTGAATAGTTCAAGAGGACCGTTCAAACTGTAACCAACTACTGACATAGAAACCAAAACTGTAAAGAAAAACCTAGTTTCAGTTTTGTCTTGAGCATTGCATTGAGTGACCAAACTGGCCACACTTCGGCCCTAAAAGACACAAATGGCCACTTCTGGTTCAAGACAAGATGGAATATTGACACCAGCTACCACCAATTTCTAGAAATATGATCATTATTGGTTATATGTTTGGACTCCTCTCTGTTAGGCTCTGCTCTGGCTCCACCTTATGGATTTGTTGCTGTGTGCAAAGCACACTCGCATTTCCCTATAATTTCCCTGTTTCCCTATACTAGACTCTGCCCAGTCTGCGGTCAAACACATCAGATAGGAGTTCGAGTGCATTTCACCTGGAGGGGGGCAGCTTCTTCCGCTCTCCTCAATGGGGTATTGGTGGAGGGCATATGCTTGGCTGCATTTTGTTCCTCTCCAACAGTAACTTCACTCTCTCATGCTGCCCTACAAACAAGGAATTCTTGTTAGCACTTTCCCCACCTGGGAAGTAAGGCCTTCCAAGGTTCAGTTACGATTTGTGACTTGGCAATCTGGCCCTACCGCCCATTGTGGTTTTCCTGGTGCCTCAGGATAGGTGTATTTGGCATGTTAGCAGATCCAGAGGCTATTGTTCTTATTTACATAACTTGATCACATTCATGCTGGGTCCCTATGCTTTTCTGACATTTTGTGGATGATGTCCTACATGTCCAGTCGTGAGCTTGGGCAACGCTTATGAAGTGTGAATGTTGTTGTAGGTTACCTTCTATCTACCTTCTAACTGGGTACTCAGAGCCTCTTCATCTCGGACACCTAGAACTATGACCCTACTCTTCCCCCTGCAGATGTGGGGAATGGTGTGGTTCAGGTGCACCCTTACTCTACAACTGTTCATGCGTTTGGATAGCTGTCTGTGTGAAGGGTTATGGTCCATTCATTGCACTGAGCATAAGGAATGTGGCAGTGTATGTAAATCCTCATCAATATCGCTTATCTCGCAATATGCTTAGTGTGGAGGTGGACTATTTTGGGTATTTTTTGAGTCCAGCAAAGGTACATCCACCTGGGCTTTGCTAGCTGCTCTAATTTAGCCCATAAAGTGGAGCCAGACAGCAGAGCCTACATGAAATAGAATGATTACAGAGGGTAACACTGGTTACACAGGGTAACACTAGTTCTATGACCACAGCCATCTGGCCTGCCCCCCGCTGGTGTGACCAGTAATGTGAATGAAAGCTGTTGGAAGAAATAGCAGTGGCTTCACTGGGCCAATATTGGCCAAAGGGTGGGCGGTTCCCAGTAGGATGGTCCATGTTGCAAAATTTCAGTGCGAGTGTGCTTTGCACACAGGGACAAGGCAATAAGTTGGAGCCATAAAGTAGAATAAGACAGCTCTGCCTACGGTCATAGAACTTAGGTTACCCTGTGTAACCTTCATTATATGTATTGTTCATTTTTTTAAAATCTAGTTGGCTGGTTAAACAATGAAAGTGCCAGGTGACTGCTGAGATATATCTATATTTGGCTTCCACACAAAACCAAGTACATTTTCTGCCCAGGTTGCAGACCAAGAGGGGTTACAAGCATGGAGGGTTGTGCAGGGGGTTGCTCTTGTTCGTTGTCTAGTTAAGAAAAAGTCTGGAGAGTCAAGCTGATCCAGGTTCAGGACTGCTGACTATTCCACTGGTTGGCCATAGGCCGTCGCAAGAGCTCCTCTACGTGGCGTGCCACATCCATGGTGTCCTCCAGATCAAAGTCACCCTCTGTGTCCAACATGGTGTCGCTCCTAACAGGAGGACAGCAGGAACAATATCTATGTGAGTCAACAGCATATCAATGTGGTATGTATGATATGGTATGGTTAAAATGTGATATTTCACATTTTTTGCATGTCTTAAATTAGAGCCGTTAAAGGTAACACAGCTAGTGTACCATTTTAAATTCCAAGTAAAATAAATATTGAATCAAAATACCAAACAATGTTTTACTGCCCAATTTCTTATGGAAGGAACTGTACATGCAGTTACACATCTTTAAACCCTTATGAAATTTTAAATTCAATGGGAATAAAAACAGTCTTTTTTGTTTGTTTTGGCTTCATCCAAATACATTACAGCTTAGAGAAGTTTCCTCCTTTTAAAGCACAAATTCTTCCAAGGTTTACTTTGATCTCTAAGCTCACAGTAAATATGAGACATTTATCATTTAACCAGCTTTAAATACTTGGGGTCAACTGTCCAAAGTAACAGGGAGTGCAGAAGAGAGGTGAAAAAGAGAGTGCAGGTAATGTGGAGTGGGTGGAGAAGAGTGTCAGGAGTGATTTGCGACAGAAGGGTACCAGCAAGAGTTAGAGGGAAGGTTTACAAAATGGTTGTGAGACCAGCTATGTTATATGGTTTGGAGACAGTGGCACTGACGAAAAGACAGGAGGCGGAGCTGGAGGTGGCAGAGTTGAAGATGCTAAGATTTTCATTGGGAGTGATGAAGAAGGATGGGATTAGGAATGATTATATCAGAGGGACTGCTCAGGTTGGACGGTTTGGAGACAAAGCAAGAGAGACAAGATTGAGATGGCTTGGACATGTGTGGAGGAGAGATGCTGGGTATATTGGGAGAAGGATGCTGAATATGGAGCTGCCAGGGAAGAGGAAAAGAGGAAGGCCAGAGAGGAGGTTTATGGATGTGGTGAGGGAGGACATGCAGATGGCTGGTGTGACAGAGGAAGATGCAGAAGACAGGAAGAGATGGAAACGGATGATCCGCTGTGGCGACCCCTAACGGGAGCAGCCGAAAGTAGTAGTGGTAGTATCATTTAACCATCTAAATTTGTGGTATATGCATATATCCTGTTAAAGAACAGGAAATATTTTGGCCTATTGCAACATGAAAGGAAACATTTACACAATTAAAATGCAAACTGTCAAAAAGAATTCAAAATGTGTACTCTACTGATAATGCAGCAACATAGTAAGAACAAAGATTTCAGCAGTTAGCTCTAGTTAAGAATTTCTTTATTTCTGCGCACTACTTGCAAATAAATCAACTTAACCAGTGCACGTACATTGGCGGGTAAATAGCAAAGTTGTTTGAGTGACCAACAGAAGGGGAGGCCGCCTGGTCGATGTACATGGGGTTTCCTCCAACAGGTTCTGGGTTGGGTGTGGTGAACCTTGGGCAGAATCGTGCAACAGAGACCAGTGATGGAAGCTCAATGACATTGAAAAACAAATTCAGGATGGACAACAAGCATCATAATTTCTCCGCCAAATCTATGATCTTTTTTGGACAGAACGTAACTGAGAAGACTTTCATCCTGAAATGCAATTTTAGGTTCAGCAGTACTGTATCAAAAGGTAAAACTTACTCTGGCACAACTTGCTTGATCTGCGGTTTTACATAGCCATCCACTGCTTTTGCTGTAAAAGTAGGAAATATTGACAAACTAAATAAAATGATAACTGTAGCACTGATAACTAAACCACATTTAAAAGCTATTTTGTGTTCCAAGCATAGACCCACCGCAAGCAACAACTGGGGGGTTAAGTCCACATGGAACGGTTACTTGTAGAGTTGGGTGGCTGGAAGATGGGCCACACCTCACAATAACTATTATTTGCTCAAGAGGTAGTAGACCATTTTTTACATTTTTGAGCTGAAGACATGTTTGTATGACCAGAAGACAATTGAACAGATTTCCCTGGTAATAAATCCAACAAATAAAAGACACCACATCACACAGCTGCGTTGAGGAAGAGGATCTACTCTTTTTCTTTCTTCCAGGTAAAAATGCATGTTGGGACCAACCCCCTCAGATATGCCAGTTTAATGACGGGGCACCAAAGATGGTGATACAGGGTCTAGCGCATTGCACCAATAACATATGAACGAGTAGAAAGGCGACAGGCCGGCGTTTGCCAGGTAAACTTTGGGTAGACTTGCGAGAAGCTGAAGCATGTTGTTCTACTACAACACTGCCACCCTCAGTCTAACCCACACCACCAACACTGTTCTCTTCATCTACCCCCCTTTTTTTTATCCTTTTTAGAAATGTGAGTAGGTGTGGACAAATTAAAATAAAATATGGTTGATGGTGGTGGGAGTTATGCTCCGCTTTGTGTCCGTTTTTTTCGAGTTATTACATTGCTGTGATTCTGCTTACTGAAATAAAAACAAACATATTTGCAAAAACAAAAAAAACAAAAAAAAGGAGTAAGTAAAGTGCTACATACAGAGTGGCGGGGTGTAGTACTTGGCAAAGACCTCATCCTTGGGCCGGTCGGGGTAGAGAAAGAGCAGGTGGTTCAGGTCGCTGATGCGGTCAGCCAGAGAGCGGATGGAGAAGTCCTTGGTAGTGTATGGCAACAAGTTCCATACCAATCTCTCGCCTAATATTTGACAGGCATCAAACACAGAACCAAGTACAATATATGAACGGACACCGCTTTAGTAACACTGGTACAGAGACATGTTATGTTGTAATCTGTCCATCAAATACAACTCTTGGTATCCTGTTTGTATCGTTCCTGGGTGACCAGAATTCAAGAGTAGCTGGATCGGTGCATTACCTGCTTTGTTAGGATTCTCTGCCACCCACGCGATTGTGATGCCTCCTATCTCAGAGTCACTGAAGCGCAATAGGAAGGTGCCGTTAGGTTTGGACAGCAGCATGTCTTGAGCCTGCTGTTTGTTTACAAAGCCAATGATGGCCCTGATAGTGATGAAGACACACACATCATCATACCTCCATTCCTTTCATCTGTATCTGTGCCTATTGAACTGGCTCATCCTGTGTCTCTGACCCACCTCTAGAAGTCACCTATCCATATGGCCTGAACTCTTATTTTGGTTAATTTTTCCTTTGTGGCAATGTGCATTATACATAACACAAGTAATAGGTATATTTCTATGTATATAAACATAATTTATGGAAGAAAATGCAAACACTGACTTGGTTGTTTTGTTTTTAAAGTTAAATCTTACAGCATGTAGTTTCCTATCCTGTGCTAACAGTTAATAGATATTGTTGTGGCCGTGGAGACCAACTGTAATGCTATGATGCCAGATAGCGCCCCTTGGCTAGAAAAGGCTTCAAATGTCTGCCATTTATAATGATAAATACTGCTTGTGGACATGAAATACATTTTTGTCCTGAATTTTTTCCTATTCTTACACAATTTTGTCAGAGATAGCCCCTCAGCACTTAACTAGTTGAACAAATCTTCATGAACTTACCCATCATTCCAGTGGGGTTTGAGGTGTTTCTTCATGAGCTCCACCACCCCATCGAACCACTGCCAGAAGGTGAAGTTGCGTCCAGGCAAGCTCTCCTGTATGATCAAGCATATTCTATTTTAGGAGGTCTTTAATTGGGATATATGCCTCATTAGAGAGCCAGGACCAGATATAGAAGAGAAAAGGGACTTGACATGCAATCAAGGTCTTGTGTTTGATTTTAACCAACAGCAGAAACATATGGCTTAAGTCAATGTCTCTGAACTACTGGTGTGTCATGCACATTTTGGTTAGAAATAACAAAGAACTATATTTCGATCAATCACACTACTTGTGGATGATGCATCATTATGTTTTTTTTTGTTTTTTTTTTTTGGATTATTCCCCCCTTTTCTCCCCAATTGTACCTGGCCAACCACCCCACTCTCTGAGTCGTCCCGGTCGCTGCTCCACCCCCTCTGCCGATCCGGGGAGGGGTGCAGACTACCACATGCTTCCTCTGATACATGTGGAGTCGCCAGCCGCTCCTTTTCACCTGAGAGTGAGGAGTTTCGCCAGGGGGACGTAACGTGTGGGAGGATCACGCTATTCCCCCCAGTTCCCCCTCCCCCCCAAACAGGCACCCCGATCGACCAGAAGAGGCGCTAGTACAGCGATCAGGCCACACACCCACATCTCGCTTTCCACCCCCAAACACAGCCAATTTTGTCTGTTGGGACGCACGACCAAGCTGGAGGTAACATGGGGATTCGAACCGGCAATCGCCGTGTTGGTAGGCAACGGAACAGACCGCTACGCTACCTGGATGCCCATCATTATGGAATTATTGAGTTAACAATTAAATAAGTCAAACACCTGAAGTAAGTTAAGGCCCTGTTTACACCTGGCATTAAGATGCAGCTTGGGTGATGTGATCACAAGTGGACAGCTCTAAGTGCAGGTGTGAATGTACCCAAGACACATCGAGATCTGATCGCTCAGACCACATTCGGAGGTGGTCTGGGCTGCATACGGCCACATTCTTCTAGCAGTGTGTACGCTCCAGGCAGGGCCGTGGTCCTTGGGCCTACAGGACCCAGCAGACCAAGCTCCCTCAGCCGATCCAACGCTAGCTCTCCAAGTCAGACACCTTCGACACACCTCCCCGCACTCCACACGACGACACTAAAAACAGTCAAGGCTAGGCGAGGCCGCCACCAGACCGCCCTCAGTGTTATTGGAACTGCCAGTCTGCATGGGCTAGCCGTTATCTTAGCCTGCCCTGCTTCCACATCCTGTCAGACCACAGTGTAACCTCTTCGGGCACAGCTCCAGGCAGGGCCGTGGTCCCTGGGCCCACAGGATGCAGCAGACCAAGCTCTCCCAGGCATCAAACGAAGACAAACTTAAACGCAGACATGGACAACGACACTGCATGGACGGTGCTGGGTGAGGCCGCTGTAAATGTGAATTCGCGCAGCCATCTTCCCACACCGGTACTGAGTGAGGCTGCTGCAAACGTGAATTTGTGCCGCCATCTTCTCACACCAGAAGCAGAAATGTATGTTTATATTTATTAATAATTTATACAGACAGACAGAGAGAGAGAGAAGGGTTCATTCTCCCGTCTGTGCGCCTGACATAGGCAATGGAAAGAAGAACTGGAGTTGGTCCCCGGGCGCTGCAGCTGCCCACTGCTCCTATACAATAGGATGGGTTAAATGCAGACAACACATTTCATTGTAACCTACAATGACAAAATAAAGTGGCTTCAGTCTCTCGTCCATTTTGTTGGTTGACACTGCGCGTGGTGTAGAAAAAAGTTCAAGACAACTCAACTCTGGTAGCAGGCAGGGCGTGTGCATGAGATGAGCACAACCACGACAGTTACACGGGATGGCGCCCGCTTGTCACTCCGCCTTACAGATTGCCCGCGTCTCCCTACCTGCCCGCTCGCCTCTCACTGAAATGAGTTACTTAGGCACGTCAAACGCTCCATGTCTGAAAAGACCATTAAAGTGCAAAACAACAAGAACAAGCCATGACAATACGCTGCATGGGAAGTGGATTGCTACCTCCGGCTGGTTAAAAACAACAACACATTTGGTCTTCGCAAATGGTAATGATGTATGTGTTTATTTGCATATAGAGAGGGGAAGTGAGATCCGATAACAAGTGGTCACTCGAGAGCTCTCCACTTATAATCGGATCACCCAAGACACATGTTAACGCCAGGTGTAAACAGGGCCTAAGTCTTACCCTGTTAAACTGAGCCCAAGATATTGTCATGCTTCGGTAATCCTCTGGGTTGTTACTGCTGCTGCTGAAGGCCTTTTGTGCCAGAAAGACCAGGTTGTCCTCCGACAGTCCACGACCACTGTGCATCTCTGCCTTGTACTTCATGTCTAGGGCCTCACACAGCTGAGGCCACAGCACCTTGTCCGGCACAATGAACGGCACCCTGCCCTGAGAGATGGGGAGAGAGCAAGGGTGGGGGTAGTTGGAATAAGGGAATATGGGTGTGTGTGTGTGTGTGTGTGTGTGTGTGTGTGTGTGTGTGTGTGTTTATTTATTTGTTTGTTTGTATGTATGTTGGGGTGGGGGAGATGAGGCATGTGTGGCAGAGAGAGGGGGAATGACAAGGAGAAAAGGGTGTTTAGGTTTATCCTTTGGGAGGCTTTGGTTAATCCACAATAAAGTGAGAAAACAAAATTAACACAGTCTCCTTTCCTCCAACCCTCAAACCAATGAAGGATCACCACTACAACGACAGGACAAAAGAAGGCACACATGAAAAGGGGAAGGTGCAAGGAAAAGAGAGACAGTAGGAGTGAAAGGAGGAGCTGTGAACAAAGACAAGTCATTGCTGAGAAAAAGTAGCGAGGAAAAAGGACAGGGGTGAATGATTGCATCCTCAGGCTTACAGTGCTTTAAAGCCTTAACCCTGAATTTGACCAATGTTAAAGTGAAAGCTGGGTTTGTCTTGTGAAAAATCTACCTTCAGTAACTCAAAACCAACCCGAGTTTTATTTACTTTGGACTTCTCAATACTGGTGTAAATAAACTTTGGGCCGCTTTTATGTACATAACATATATGTTTGACCAATAGATCTTGACAACCCTTGGATTCAATCTTCTTCATCTCATCCGAGGGAAAATAAAATGTCTGCGGTGTTATTAACCAATAAATAAACAATACCAACAATACCAGTGGTGGGCAGATAGATGGCATCACACTAATGTCAGGCCGAGGCTTGAAAAATAAATTACACAGGAGAACCTGACAAGCTGACAGAGAGTACTGAGACAACAAACAAAATCTCATGTCACGTAGTCATTTTCTGACATGTTGAGAGATGCAAAGCCACTGCACAAACACATCCTCCAGGCAAACTCAACTCACCGGCTCAGCAAAAGCGTTGTCCCAGAGGACAGTCGCCGTGGCGTTGTTGTCTTGACTTCCATGGACAATCACCACCACAGGCAGCGATAATGTCTTGAGTTTTTAATGAAGCACAGGCGTAGAGTTATGTGGAGAAAAGTGTACTGGACTTATGCAAAACTAAAATCGCTGAATGCCATGAATCAGTTGTAAGATCAGATGCACAGATAACAGCTTAAAATATCCTTCATTATGGCAGTAACCGTTAAGACCAGACGAGCAACTTTTAAGAGCAACCTTACAAAAATAGACCAATATACTCTCACCTTAAATAGACATTGATCAGGGGTTTCTTAGCAAAAAGGTGTGTTAAGTTTAGAAAAAAAATATTAGCTGATTTTTTTCTCCCTTTTCTCCCCAATTGTACCCGGCCAAATTACCCCACTCTTCTGAGCCATCCTGGTCGCCACGTGCCTCCTCTGAGACATGTGGAGTCGCCAGCCGCTTCTTTTCACCTGACAGTGAGGAGTTTCGCCAGGGGGGACGGAGCGCATGGGAAGATCACGCTACCCCCCGGAACAGGCGCGTTGACCGACCAGAGGAGGCGCTAGTACAGCGACCAGGACACATACCCACATCCGACTTTCCCACCCGCAGACACAGCCAATTGTGTCTGTAGGCTGTGGGGACACCAAACCAAGCCGGAGGTACACAGGGATTCTAACCTGAGATTCCCGTGTTGGTAGGCAACGGAATAGACCACTACGCTACCCAGACGCCCACAGATAAGCATTTTGCAAAATGAGAATACCAAAATATCACTGCTTTTTCATAACTAGCCATTGCATGAAAGGTTCTTAAGGCTACAATCTTGAAGACCGTCATTTCCATTGATTCTCTTACTGACGCCGATGGCAATACTAACTGCTCTGGGGTTTGACCACCCCAAATCCCAAAGAACCTTTGAAATTAAAGATTTAAAATGTATGTATTGTATAATTTTTCCAGGAAAAGTCCTACCAGACAGTAACGATTGCAAGGAGCAACAACAAAAGTGCTCATGATTTGGATTTTCATGCGCTGTTCTAAAAAATCAAAACAGACATTTGCATGTTAATCTCCAGGACTGTAGCTTTAAACTTGTTCCGGCTAATTAGAATCCTAAGGAGGCTAGATTTGACAATCCCAGCTGTGTCCTGTCAGTGTACTGAATGAGACACCGAACTCCCACCTTCCTGCTCATTAAGATAAAATGTAACCACAGCATTTTAACAACATCCTGTCCCCTTACTTTGACATGGAAGACCAGCTCATTGCCTCCAACGCTGAACTGGGACTCAAACAGGACCGTGAACTTCTCCTCTGTCACAGACTCCGCACCACGACGATCTGACCGCTTGATCCGCTTCAGTGACTTCACACACACAAACACACAAAGAAGACCATTACCAGGAAATTATCATAATCAGGATATTCCCAAGTGCTACAAAGTGCCCTCAGCGGCACATAAATCCAACCCAACCAGACGCTTACAACACAAATGACTACAGGGCTTTTAGCAACCAGCCATATTGGCTGCAGGAGTGAAAAGCAGCAAAATTAAGTTGGAATTTGGCTGGTGGCTATTTCCTTTTTTCATCACAAGCTACATCCTGTGCTCCCAAGTGAAAATAACAATGACAAAGTGTAAGACATTCCAATATGGCTCCACATGTTCCACAACACAAAAGCGACAAAGCTGGAATGGTGTGGGACTGCATTTAAAATATTATTTCATTATCTTACAAATTTCAGCAACAATTAAAATGTGTCCATACTCTGTGTCAGCCTATGATAAAATCTGTATGGTGCAAATAATTTGTTAAAATTCACAACTAACGCATAACATGACTTCTCCAATCTATTTTTACATGACATGACTTCTCCAATCTGGGTTGCAGTCACAAACGCACAACCCAGGTTAATATTGAAATACTGAGATTTCAAATGTATACTTGAAAGCATGTTTACAGTTACTCCCAGTAGCAAGTATTGGGGTAACAGCTACGCTTTACTTTGGCCAAAATGAAAAAATTACAAATATTATCATAACTTAAAGGCACAACAGAAAAAAAGATAAAAAATGCAAATGCAATGCAACACATTATGCACACTGCGTTAAAAGAGGAATAATTATAATACAAATACATGAAAAAAAAAAAGAAGAAAAAAAAACTCAACATTAAATGTGACTAAAAACATGACCCCTTTCTTAAAATGTAGTCTGTGGGATTAAAACAGTTTACCATGTTGCGGAAGTGTGCACTGAGGGTCCCTGTGGCCTGGTGGTACTCCATTACACAATTGTTGTTGAGGATCTCTCCACTGCTGTCACTACCAGGGCAGAGGGAATATTAACACAAGGCTCAATATGGTGAGCTATTGATAACATCAAAATTATACAGTAAATCAATAAACCTAATTCCTTTATGAAGCACTAAGAACAGTAGAATGATGGATATCACACAACACAACATTCAAACACACTCTTACTGATTCACAGCCAGAACACCAAGAGGAAATCTGACCCTGCTTCCTTTTCAGTCTTCACAGATACAAAAGGAGCATATAAAAAAGATCCTGGCTGCACATTTCTCAAAGTTATCATTTATATATTCTTTGCCTTATTTTGTAGTGAGTTCGTTTTGTTTCCATTTCAGTTCTGGTCTCTGCTGGCGAGACTATTTTGTTTTGGCGATTATTCTTTTTGGTGAAATTCCTTTTTAAGCATGGGAGTTTTTTTTAATCATACACAATCATCAATTTCCATTTATTTTCTCCTCTTGTGTTTTATTACATACATATAACCACACAAACCAAAATTACTGAAGCCCATTATTGAATAGCATGTATTCACTCACCAATCTCCCACAGTGTCATCACTGACAACATTATATCATATGATCTTTCCAAACGTTGGTCTGCACAACCCAATTTGTCCTGGTGCAAACACAAACATCCCATTCAACTTGATATACTGGCTGATCCAGCACCGCATCTTGTCAGCTTCCTTCACTGACATTTCAAACATGTCTTTATTTGATGGCCTTTGTCTCTCATTGACATGTGTGTGGTGTATATGTGCTTGTTGTGGTGTATGTTATGCATATAAATGGTGTTGTATGCTTTGTTATCTGGTCTACAGAAGGAATTGTACTGGATTTTTTTTGTCTATTATTGTTTTATCTTCGCACTTTAATACATGCACAGTACTTTAAACAGTACTTCAAAATAGATCAAGCTCATAGCAACGTTGTTCAATTTCAAAGGAAGCTGGAATTTGGAAAGGTCATACACCCGTGCAAGTACCAGTATCACTGTAGGTGTCATTAAGTTAAAGAAAAACGACTATCCTCAGGAATAAAAATTTGACCTGATTTAGGCTCACGCAAAAAAAAAATGTAAATAATTCATTATTATGTACTTTCAGGGTGGCATGGCTCAGGAGGTAGAGCGGGTCATCTAGTAATCAGAAAGTCGCTGGTTCAATCCCTGACTCCTGCAGAGAGCATGTCGAAGTGTCCTTGAGAAAGACAGTGAACCCCTAACTGCTCCTGATGAGCAGGTTGGTGCCTTGCATGGCAGCCTCCTCCATTAGTGTATGAATGTGTGTGTGAATGTGAGACATGCATTGTAAAGCGCTTTGAGTGGTCGGTAGACTAGAAAAGCACTATATAAATGCAGTCCATTTACTATTATAGTATCTTTTGTGTGGAAAGGACAGAAAACCAAATGATTTAACTATGATCGCTAATGATGTTACACCTGGCTATTTATATTGAATTTTAGCATCCAATAAATAATCTGATACGATTCCATCAGAGACAATCTCTCAGTAGCTGTATGTGTAAGTCTGTGTGTTTGTGTGTGGCCCTTACTTGCGTGTACTCTCGTTCTTGAGCAAAGCCTTGGCTTGTTGCTCGCTGACAATGACGGCCTTGACCTGGGGTGGGTTCATGTGCACGTTGAGCTTCCCACCCACTAGCAAGCGCACCGTGGCCGCAAACTTCGTCTGGGTCTTCAGGACCTGGGGTGGCTGCTTCTCAATGATGAAGGTACTGGAGGGAAGGGGGAAGTGCCGAATGAAAGTGGCATGGATCAGTGTGAGGTCAGTTCTGAATTCCATGTCTCACACTTTTCCACACCTTCTCCTCTGAAGACACACACCCGCATGCGCACACACACACACACACATTCCATACCTGGTAACCAGGGCAGAGATGATGTCAGTGATGTCTCCATTGAGCTTGCTCAGCAATTCCTCCATGGGTCCCGGCAGGGGCAGCTGTTGGGTCAGGTGTTCACAACGTCTGATCTGCTGCCTGTTCTGCCAGATCAGGTCTGCCAGTCTCTCACACCTGGTGGGTGGGCAAAAGAAGGGGATACAGGGAGGGTGAAAGAGGTAGGGAAAAGAAAAAAAAACAATGTTTTCATCATCACTTCAGCGCTTTGTTTAGAGAAGGACTTTGCAAAATCAGCTTGACATTTAGATGAAAACACGATGACTGAGGATCTACTTGCTTGCCCACTGAAAGATTGCTCTAGTTAGCTAGTAAATTTGTGAAATTGTTAAAGCATTATAGAAGACATACCAGGACTGGAGGACATCCAGCCCCCCCTCAGGCGGCCCCCCGTTACCGGCCAGTTGCTGCCTCCTCTTCCATTGGATCAGCTCCTCATCCAGGATCAGAGTCTGCTGCTTTCTAAGCAGGACCAGGCTCTTCTGGTGCTGCTCAGACAGGTCCTGGAGACAAACCAATGTGAGATATCAACCCTCTGACACCAAAAAAAAAAACTGTCCAATTAAACCAAAAAAAAAAAAATCTAATTTGTTAAAAGTGCGGCCATCTCCACTTGAGAGAGTAGCTCACTTTGCTTATGTATTCAACATATAAAACATTTTTATTTTTACAGGTGTAACATTCTACATGACAAGCTTTTGCCCTGATGGGACACACATAAGCCAAATTTGACGCATCTGTTCCATAACTATTGCAAGTACATTTTGACTGCTTTCATGCACAAGGGGAAGATGGACAATACAAATTAATCCCCAAGAGAGCCACAACAGAGTCAGCTGCAAGTCTCTAGAAACACAATATTAAAAGTGGCTTGAAATACCGTTACCTCAGCTGTTGAACAATGCAGCTTAATTTCATTTAGTTGGAAAACAGGCGTTTTATTCCCCTATTGTACATTTTTTACTCAAATAAAATTGTGCCCACTCTATGACTGTAATATCAAATGATAGACATTATTTTTTATACATGTTATCTTTTATCACATGTATAAACAATAATGTCTGTGTCATTTGATGGCACAGATACCATTTATCACCATGTGATTAGATGTTATCTAATGTGATTACACCAACTGCTAAGTTCTCACCCATCTCACATCTTGACTGGTCTAATTTTGTTCTGCTAAAGAGCAGCTCTTCTGTGACTCATGTGCACACCTTCCATGTCCAGTTTGTCCAGGGCTTAGCAAATAGTTATGCATCACCTGCACCATACCATGGCCTTTCATTATAAAAAGTGATAATTGTATTAACGAAACACAAGTGCAATCTTTTGAATATATTTTGGAAACACAGATGACTGCATCCTCCAAAAACTGTTTGTTTCATAAGTAACCTTCTTTAGATAGTCGATAGTTTCACGAGAATTTAGCTGATGTTCTTCCCTGCAAGGAATGGTTTTGCTACATCAGGTGTCATATATTTCAAATGATGGATCAAGGAACTCTGATCAAAATCCATGCTAGAGCCTGTGTATTTTGTATAACACATCACACATACACACTCTGTCTGCTTGTTGACAATAGTGCGTGTGTGTGTGGTCCCTTTTTACCAGCCCGCATTGTTACTGAGTGTGTGTGGTTATTGCATCCCTACCAGCCTGTACTTCTGTAGAGTGCTTGCTTCTCTGGCAAGCCAGGCCTCCACAGTGGCCCTTTTGCACTGCAGGGTGGTCTCCTTCTGTGTGCGCTCTGCAAGGGGCAATGATGCCAAACTGCTAATCTGGGCTAACGAGAGAGGGACTAAAATTAGGAGGCAGGTAGGAAATACAAACAGAAGCCACCAGGTAAATGCTGTGAAATTTGGCTGTTAAGTTTGTCTTAGCTACGTAACGGGCAACTGTCAAAGACCCTCTCATCGTATTTCTACATGCTCTCTGTGCAGTAGCCTCAAATGCTGAGTTACACCTGCAAGGTTAAAGTACAGACTGCTTATCTGGCAACCTACTTAAGTTATTGAAATGATATGTTCAAACCATCAAGCCAACTCTATGTGTGTCTCCTTCCTCCTTACCCTGAATACGTAGGTTCTCCTGGTATTGGATAATGAAGTACTCCTGGCTGTGCTGCAGCTTGCGCAGTTCATTCTCTGTCTCCTGCGTGGCCAAGCGCAGTTCCTCGAAGGCCTGGTTGATCTGCTGGTGGCGCTGCGATAGGCTGTCCATGGCCTGCCCAGGACTCCCACAGCTGGCCTAAAACACAGGTCATGGACAGAGGTCAGTCCAGATACCCGGCAGACAAGATTCCATGTTTTTATTAAAATATTAAGCACATTTTTGAAAAGCGGAAAAACTTCATATCAGAATTCTGACAACAAATTAAGATGTGATTTCATAAGCTAATTTTTTTTGTTGGGGGGGGGGTCACCCCCCTTTTTCTCCCCAATTGTATCCAGCCAATTACCCCACTCTTACGAGCTGTCCCGGTCACTGCTCCATCCCCTCTGCCGATCCGAGGAGGGCTGCAGACTACCACATGCTTCCGCCGATACATGTGGGGTCGCCAGCCGCTTTTCACCTGATAGTGACGAGTTTCACCAGGGGAACGTAGAGCGTGAAAGGAACATGCTATTCCCCCCGGTTCCCCCTCCCCCCTGAGCAGGCGCCCCGACCGACCAGAGGCGCTAGTGCAGCAACCAGGACCCCATACCCACATCCGCCTTCCACCCGCAGACATGGCAAATTGTGTCTGTAGGGACGCCCGACCAAGCCAACATGACCTCTGGCTGATTATGAGTTAAATATGGCCAAAAGAGATTTTTATTTACTGACAAGTTTCCTTCGGTGTGTTCATTATGTTCAGAAATTTCATATACAGAAATTTCATATACAGTTAAACATATAGCAGAGTGAAACATGTTTAATTCACCGATTCTCTCATGAATACCTGTTTACTCACAAAGAGAAAATGATGTGTATTAGGTAATAGAAAAGTAACAGCAGCTCTGACTGAGAGATGAGAGCATGGGCACATGTCTGTAAAGGGACATGTCCAACCCCTCTACAATGGACTAGAGTCGATCAGAAATCCCCCACATTCTGTAATATCTTTAGAAAAAAAAAACAAGTTTTCTCCACAGGGAAAACAAGAATACCAAGAAACTGAGAATTGAAGAAAAGCTTTGACAGCAGTACAAGGGGAAAAAAAAAAAACATAATTGCACTCTGGAGCCCTGTCTGGAAATTCCACTTTCCTTAACATGTGCAGTCATCCCATTTCTTGACAGATATACATCTTAGGCAAGACTTACATTTGTAGCTTCCTGCACCAGCCTCTGCTCTGAGTGCAGAATGTGTTTGATGCAGCGTACCAGTTCCAGAGGACAGCGGTCATATGTGCTCTGGGGAGATCAAGACACATGAACTCTCAGTTAAGGCTCGCAAACACTATGATCGTGGTTACATTGCACAAAACAGAAAAAAAGATTAATTCTTGGTTCATCCCCTTTGTCACACTGTACGAGTTGAAATGAGACAATTGTCACGCTGTACAAACAGCAAACTATGTATGACCCATGTCGGCTGACAGTGAGTCAATCATGCCGGCTGCAAAAAGCCAATGCTGTCCCAGGCCCATTGAAAATAGTCTTGCAGAAAAAAACATGCAGTTCCATGAATGCACAGCAATTGCTTTTGCCTCGAGAGAAACCCAAAAAGAACAGACAACATGGGTTGGCAATTCTCCAAAGTGAGCTGGAAGTATAGTAATATCTCCAGATGCTCTTCACCCAGCTGTCTGCACACATGTATTTTAGACTAGCGGATGACTTTCATTGATTCCCGACAGCAATAAACACACAAACACACACAAGGCACACTGAGCAGTGTAACTTTTTGTTAAGATAATTATAGAACATTCTGTCAAACGCAAGGAAATTGTCATTTTCTTCCATGCTCTTATTGGTCACTTGCAAGGATAGATGGTGTCATAGCTGTAGTTTTTATCCCTTGCTGCACTACATGATGATGGCTGAAATTTAAGGACACGGCTAGAATTTGGTCAGAGCCTACGACAGCACTCTATTGGCTGTCCATAACACTGTCACACTGAGCATTGCAAGACAATTGTCCATCATTCACAAAAAATGATTTGCCCACATCAGGGAAATTTTGTGTGAGACGACCCGATATTTCACACTGTGCATGAAGTTTTACTTACAGTCTTAATGAAAGCTCAATCATATGCTACCAGATGAGATCTATAAATCCAAAAGTAACCGACATAAGGTTAGGAAGCATATACTCGAACACTCTCTGATTCATGTAAACACCTTAGTCAATGCTGAGTGTAAGGCTCAAGTTGTTAAGCTATGGTAGGAGAGGTTCTGCAGCACTGACTGGGGTCAAAAGGTCTTTCTATTTAAAGATTTACAATAGCCAAGTCTTACCTTGAGCTGGCTGGCGTAGTGACCCAACTTAATCTTTAGCAGGAAGCCATCCTCTCCTACCTGGTGCTGGGCTTTCTTCTGCAGCTCAGCCACCAGATTGTCCAACAGTCGTTTGGCCTTGGCCTCCTCTCCTGGATTGTCCAACTCAACAGAGTCCCTGATGGAGACACATTTAATTTAGCAAGGACACATTATTCTCCAATAACGCTGATTGTCAGTATTTGATTTTTCTTTATCGCATTTGAGTTGGTTTGCCAGGTATCTACCAGATCTATCATTATGTTCAAATTGGTTGTAGCATAGCCTTTGTAACATGAACTGTGTTTTTTTTTTTTTTTTTTTTTGTGTGTTAATAATGGTGTCCAGTTGAAATGTGGTTTCCCTGATTTCTTTCTGGGTTTGTTCAGTGGGGCTGACTGCATAGGAATTGTGTAATTGTTTGATTTTCTCTTCCAGTTTGTTTTCCTGTTCTTGTTCTTTCCTTTTCTCATATGATGAGTAAGAGACGATTTTACTTCTCAATACTGCTTTTGACGTTTCCCAGAGTAGTGTAGGTGAGGTATCTGGAGAGTCGTTTGTTTCCATGAAGTATGTCCACTCTTTCTTTTATGTCTTGAAGTAAAGATGTGTCAAAGCACCATCTTTGGGTGGGTTTAGTTTTGAGTTTTTTTGTTTAAAATTAGGTTAATTGGGGACATGGTCAGATATATTGATTGGGTGGATTGTAGTGTCAGCTATATCGGCCATCACTGAATTACAGGTTCGGAATTGTCAATTTGTGAAAATGATTGATGGACAGATTAGAAATAAGTGTATTCATTAGCAGCACGGTTTTGTAGCCTCCAACTATCTCCAAGACCTAAGTCTGTCATGTATTGTTTCTGTAGAGTGCCAGTTGTTGGTGTGATGTGATGTGGTTATCGGTCCTGTGCTGGGTTGATGACTGTAATAAAGTCACCTCTGATTATGATAGTTCAGATATCATATGATAGTTCATATGAGTCATATATTCAGGTCACTGAGGTCATTCAGGTCTACACTCAGTCCCACTCACTATGCTCTGTTGACACCTACCTCTGTTGACACCTATGTCCTATCGTACTTGAACCTTCTTTTTTTTTTTACTCTTTGTCGCCTCCTGACTAGGATCCTTGCTTGTGTTGTATTAACTCTCAGATGCATGTTGCTTTGGATAAAAACGCCTGCTAAATGAAACTGTAAATTGTAAATAATTGATGCTGAAAAGTCTCGAGTGTTGATTTAAGAGATTGTTTTGATTTGCCAAGGATCTTTGTAAGGTTGAAATTAGAAAAGAAAATGCACGTATAAATAACCTCTTGTGGGCAGCTAAAACTGATGTAAGCCAGATGAAAATTCAAAGAATGTGCCACCTACCCCTAAAATAGGTCAATAAAAACATTAAAAATGTTTAAAGCCGAGGAGAAAGAAGCAGCAAAAAAAAGGATGTAATACAACTTACATACTAAAGGCATTAACATAGAAAATTCTAGGATCTGAGAACACAACCTGTTTTGTTCTTTTAAATTAACTCTGAAGCAGCAACAGTTAACGTTTTTTGCTTTAACATATCATTAACGTCATTTTGTTTGCATCGTATAGTGTGATGGGAGAATGACACAATTGCTGTCAGCTCAGTTCCCTAGTAGCCTTGTTTTCACCATGCAATTTGTCTGCCACCAGGTAGGAAACCTCCCGGGAAATATAGGAACTGGTTTACAGCACACATAAAAGTATAGACATTTTACTTTATCTCATCTGTGAACTTAGCTCCTCTTCTGTAATAGTCTTTTGAGCTACGGCTTGTAATTAAATACACATATCTTGTTGCTATGCTACAAAGAAAAAAATCACGATGGTCTTTAGGACAGTTGACATAATTCAACAGGTGCTGCTTTAAAAGATTATGTATATGATGTCAGCAAACAGGTTCAAATGATCATAATTTCACAATGACCAAAAAAGATTAAACACATTACAGATTCGTTCAGAAAAATACGTTGCAACCCCCCCCCACCACCAATGTCACCTTGCTACCAATTAAGGGGATATGGACCAGGCTGAGAACACTGGCCTGGAGGTAAAGCAAAAAAGGCCTACATGGACCTGGCTTGGTGCCTACCAGAGCTGGCTCTCAATCCACTGGGCCAGGTAGTGTCGCACCTCAATGGGGAAGTGTTGGCCGTAGAGCGCCTGCATCTGGTGCAATAACTCGCCCTGCAACTGCTGCGCTTGGATCCACACTGCCATGGTGCTCCTCGCGCCTCTGAACTCCCTGGCATTAAGGAGGCAGAGGGAACGATAAAGAGAAGACCAGTGAGGAGAATATGTAGGTAAGGCAGCGATTGCGAAGGGAAGAGATTGTAGCCAGGAAGTGGTAGAAGAGCGGTGAGAAAATGGGAGGAGCGTGAGAAAGAGGTAAGGTGGAGATGAGAAGAACGACAGCCCGAGATGAAGCAGAAAAGAGTGAGAGATCTCTGCCCAGTTGAAGAAGGAGCTGGGACAAGAGACAGAGAAGAAGAAAAAAAGCAAGATTAAGAGAGCAGTAAGAGGAAGAGGCGAGACTGTCAGTAACAGAACATGGAACTGAAACATGCTGAAGAGCACGAGCTTTGCGAGTAGGAAGAGACCAAGAGACGGGTACAGTTTAAACACATTTACTGCTTAGAACATCAAGTAAAAACAAATCCTGCACAAAAAAATGCCAATTTTCTCCTCCCCTCCCCTTCGCACACACGCACGCACGCACACACACACACGCCTTCTATACACAGTGAAAAGCGTTCCTTTGTAATTGCTATGGATGTCATCTAAAACCCGACTACATAGCTAGCAGCAGCAGCACGCATTCCTGCAAAATGCACCCTATGTTTCAAAAGTTGCATCTTCCTGCTTAACCGTCTCGTTGCCATGTCGTTTCAGCTGCTTCTGACCATCACGTTCCGGGTGAGATCACCTTTAAAAATTGTGCAACACTGGATCGGTTCGCGAGAACTGCACCAGGTTCGAAACGTCTCGCCCTCTCTCTCTCTCGAACTCGGTGCCTTTAGACAAGAGGACAGAAGAGGTTTCTGTTTAACCAGGTGGGGAGATAGCCTAGCATGCTAGCGTTTACGTCCGCACAGGATGAAAAGTTAAGCGGAACCCCCGGGACGTTACTAGCTGTCGAAAACGCACGTTGGGAGACCAGCGAATATCGTCCGAAGACACTTAATGAGAGGCTTGTGTACGTGCGTGAGCGGGAGAAAGTTGGTGGGTTTTAAAGTTTTGTTTCCGCTGGTTTAGCAGGCGGACGAAGTAACGTAACATGCGCTACAGAACCTCCCGCTAGCTAACCTTTAGCATGGAGGCTGACTGCCGATCTGCTGCACCTACGCCACTTGCAGCCGTCCCGAATAAAGTTGACTTTTCGAGCGCCACGAGTGGTTCTTTTAACTTACCTTAGAGAGGCAGAAACCCCGGGTTTGACACCAACACCATGGACGGGCAGCACTCAACAATTCACAGACTCCGCTCCACCGACCATCAACGCTGCCTGACTGTGTCGCTATCTGTCACATCGCCCCACTGGCCTTCAGTCTGCTTGTCGAGCAGCTGTTGCAGCAGCCATGCCAGACTCCCGGCGCACACACGCACACACATGCACGCACAACGCCCCCTCGGAAACGCCCCCCAGCGCCCCCTAGTGTTCATATCGATGCCAGCGTCTCTTTAACAGACAGAATATACTGTATATTGAGGAGGCCGTGGGGGATTTGGATAGCCTATAAAATAGGGTATAAGTGTGTCTTGTGGGTTATTGAAACGTCTAATATTTCGTCCGCTCAGGTTATGTTTTTGCCCTACTTCGTATGTCTGTCTTTCTGTCAGTCGTGCAAAACCGGATGGATAGGATGGATTCTCGTTGTAACCCCGTATTTAGACGGCGTGGAGAGGACTGAGGATGTCACGATGCAGTTCACGCTGAACCATTTCATTTCTCTAAAGGGAACTTTATCTGTAGTAGCCTCCTGTAAAGCGGATAAACAAATTAACACATCACACCAATGCCCAGGTCTTTGCACTTGGCTGTGACATATAATGGACTTTGCGTCTACAAATCTCTTAATGGTTTAGGACCAAATTCAATTCAATTCAATTCAAAATGTTGTTGCAGATTCAGGGTCCATAACAAAGACAAATAGGTAAAAGACAAACCCTAGACAATACACAGAGTAAACACAATAAAATAACATAAATAGAACAAATCAAATCAGTGTCTTATAAGAAGGCAGCTATACCAGTGGTCCCACTGCCGGGATTGGCAATGAATCTTATATTAGTTAAATCCTTGATGATTACATTATCAGTCAGTGAGCCAGCAAATAAATGTATACATGAGATTTCTTAGAACAGTCTGAAAAGTATTGACTCCTGCAGCCACAAACATTTCACTTGCACTACACCACCTAGGTCTTTTTAGTAGTATTCTCATTGCATCATTATAAGCTACTCGAAGCCTCTGTAAGCTTACTTTTTTGTAGTCTGACCACAGGTGTGCAGTATAAAGTGGTGTACAATATGCTCTGAACAGAGACATCTTCACACAACATGGACACATACCAAACTTGTGTGAGAGCGTATCTGCTTGTGCATACATCATGCAGCATTGCCTATAAATATCATCATCGTCTGTCATTTGTTCAGTGATATAATGTCCAAGATATTTCGCCTTATTACATGCCCCAAGAGTTTTAAATTGTCTGATTTAAACTCTTCCTGATTTTAAATCAGACAATTTAAAATCAGGAAATTTTAGAGTGCCATATAAAAAGCAACTTGATTGATTGATTGATTGATTGATAATTGACCTCTTTGGTTCTGCAGATCATGACGACACTCTTACTAGCATTGTATTTGTTATCATGCTCAACACCATACACAGAGCATATATCAAGGAGCTGCTGGAGACCAGCGCTACAGGGACTAAGGATGACAAGGTCATCTGCATATATAATATGGTTCACCAAGGTATTACCAATCATGCACCCAGTGTTACAGGCTTTCAACTGCTTGGACAAATAATCAATATATAGTAAATTGTAGAGAACTGGAGACAGAATTCCCCCTTGTCTGACACCATTGCTAACCCCAAATGGAGCTGAAACGCTTTAAGCCAGAATTCCCACAATGTATTTAGGCACCCCCCCCCCCCTTTGACTCAATTTAACAAACAACTTTCTGTGATTAACGCGATCAAAAGCTTTAGAAGCATCAATAAAACACACAAGAACCAATGAGTTTTGGCCTCAATATTTGTTAATAATTTCCTTTAAGGCATATATAGATAAGTCAGTGCCATGTTTAGCTTTAAAACCAAACTGGTTATCCGTGGAGTTGATAAATCCATGCACTCTATCCAGCAGTATTCTTTCTAGGATTTTTGACAGTATGCTCAATATTTGTTAATAATTTCCTTTAAGGCATATATACATAAGTCAGTGCCATGTTTAGCTTTAAAACCAAACTGGTTATCCGTGGAGTGGATAAATCCATGCACTCTATCCAGCAGTATTCTTTCTAGGATTTTTGACAGTATGCTGGCTAGCACTATAGGCTTGTAGTTATCTAGGCTGCATACTTTACTAGCTTTGTCTTCAATGACTTAATGTCCAAAATACATCTCTAACTTGCTTTTACCATATGAACCTTCTTGACATCTCAGGTCATCTGGGAATGGTCTGCTAAACATTCCCCGAGTTAAAACAAAACATGGTGAAGCAGCATTTAGTTATTATGCTATACATAGCTGACTTGCCCCAACTCTGACCATTTTAACAACAATAAATGGTAAATAATAATAATAATAATAATAATGATGATCCAGCCATCCATTAGCTGAACCACTTATCCTGTTCTCAGGGTCGCGGGGATGCTGGAGCCTATTCCAGCAGTCAAACAAACATAAACATAACCCACGCAGACACGGGGAGAACATGCAAACTCCACACAGAGGACGACCCGGGATGACCCACCAAGGTTGGACTACCCAGGGCTTGAACGATGATGATAATACTTTTATGTAATAACTTAAATGTTCACCGTTGTGTAGGCTGAATCTTCAGCCTACTGACAATTGAACTTGGATCATTTTTTTCACTTTGCTCCTCCACTTTAATCCTTTTTATTTGTGTTTTTATCTTTTAATTTGTTTTGTAATTCTAATTATTTGAATTCCTTCTTGATATTTAATTTCTTTTCATTTTGCTCTCCTATTTAATGTTTTTTGTGCCTTTATGTAAGGTGCTTTGAATTGCCTTTGTATACAAAACGTGCTATAAATAAACTTGCCTTGCCTTATTATTACATTATACTACTAATATACAACACTAATACTAATATACCACGCTAAGACTATACCATGCTATTATGCTATTACTTTATACTAATTTATTATATCAAAATCTCGTTCCATCCTTCCATTTCATCCCTCTTGTCACTCCCTTGTTCTCATAGACTTAACGTCAGACCAACTTTTGAACCATCCCACTGATTACAACTTTCAAACTAGAACAAGGAAACTTGCTCATACACGGCCCAGTAGTTTATTCCTCACTTTCACTACAATACCTACTCTTATCCCTTCTTTTCATCGCTCTTAAAAAATTTAACTTCAAACTCATTTTTCAAACTCCTCTTACTTCTACAATTTTCAAACATAAGTCATCAAACTTTACAACGCTGTACTCCTTTTGGCTCTCTTATTGACTTCCGTGCGTTTTGTGACTGAAGAAGAAAAACTGAACTTTGTAGGAACCTTTTCAGAAGTTAACGTAAATCTTTCTGTTGCAATGTCTCCCAGTTTAGCTCAGTTTGTCATTTTCTCAGTCACTGTCTCCCATAGCCTCAGTTAGGGGTGGGACAATATGGAAATTTCACGTCACGATTATCCTGGCCAAAATAATTGCGATTCATGATATGATTCCGATAATCATCAAAATCAAAATATGCTTAAAACTTTTAAAATGGCTCTAAAACATGCTGGACTCACTTTACCTTACATTTCGTTAAGAAACTAATATTTATTGCATCACAGATAGGACACATCGAGTGTCCCTGAGTGACTAAGCGATCATAATTAGGGCAAGTGACTGACTGAGTGATTAGTTTGACATGATTGGGCCGCTGAATCAGGTGACCAATGACGGTACCAGCTCGTGGTGACCAATGACATCACTGAAGCTACACGATTAGTCGGCCGACCAATGACGTCGCTGGTAAACACGGAAGTGGGGTTTTCCCTATTAGCCGTGAATCAGCGCAGCGGTTTGCACGTTAACGAACACAACAGATTGCTGCTCGCGGATACTACTGAGACGTCTCATTAACTAAACAAAAAGAAAAAAAGTCCAATTCACAAATACCGACGCTAATAGCCACATGCAGTTTGAGTGAAATTATTAGCGTCTTCAGAGAGCTGTTGGTAACTGAAGCGCATTTATAAGGCGTGTCATGGCAGCAGTGATTGTAGCCTGGTAAATATTTCATATAAAGTAATTTTGCGCAATTTAACTGTATAAATAATATGGGTTTGAAAACTGCTGTCAGGTACAGCCACTGTTCACAGAACCAAGTCCAAACAGCAGCTTTTTAAACAAAAACTGCCGCTTTCTAAATGCAGTCGCGGTCCAGCTATAGCTAGTTTTAATGAAAATTATCTTTAGTGAAAAAGAAACACGGACAGAAGACCCTCGCCAACACCCAGCAGGTAATCACAATGACAACTTGCTCCCATACGGCCAAGAAAACCTCATCCGCCGTCACACTTATCACGCAGGGCTCCTGTGGGATTATCCAGACCCCATAGCGGGTGGACGGAGGTAGCGTCTCGGGGGACGCAATTTCTTTGTAAAACAACCAGCAAAAAAACAAAACAAAAAGATAGGAAACTCTTACCTGATCATGCAGAAGAGAAAGACGGAAAAAAAGAGGGAAAAAAATCTTCGAAGTTAGAAACAGAGTACAGTCCAAACTCCGCGCCAAACACTCACTCACCACTGTCACTACCCGATCTGGCAGCGGTAGATGTGAACCACGCATGCGCAAGTGTAAACCCTCCCAGTGTGCCGAGAGTAGATGTGAACCACGCATGCGCAAATGTAAACGCTCCCAGTGTGCAGCCAGACTCAAGCTTTTTCAAGTCACTGGTAAGGATATTCACGATTATCCCCATTTACGATTATACCGATTATGGAAATTAACCACGATCAACTTTAAGTGAGTGTTTTTATCGCGATCCAGGATAAAATCCTATATTGTCCCACCCCTAGTCTCAGTAGTCAGCCCATTATCTCAATCATTGTCTGTTGTCTTGCCTGTTTTATTTTGTAGTTCACCTGTCTTGTCACATCACTTTCTTTCCCTGGTTTTATCCTCAGGTAACCCCATTTATCCCATACCCGTTCCCCATTCCCTCATTAGCTCCCCATCTCATATACTCCCCTGGTTTCCCTGTTCCCCTGCCAGAGTGTCTTGTATCTTGTGTATTCAGCCAAGCTATCTTGCGTTTCATAAACTCTTTCTACCGGTCTACCCGTGTCGGACTGATTTCCTGTGTACTGACCCCTGCCTGCCCTTGACCATTAAACTGAATATTTCTGTTACCTCCTTGTGTGTGTGTCGTGTGTTTGGGGTCTTACCTGTCCATCCTGAGGTAACCCCATTTATCCCATACCCGTTCCCCATTCCCTCATTAGCTCCCCATCTCATATACTCCCCTGGTTTCCCTGTTCCCCTGCCAGATTGTCTTGTATCTTGTGTATTCAGCCAGGCTATCCTGCGTTTCATAAACTCTTTCTACCAGTCTACCCGTGTCGGACTGATTTCCTGTGTACTGACCCCTGCCTGCCCTTGACCATTAAACTGAATATTTCTGTTACCTCCTTGTGTGTGTGTCATGCGTTTGGGGTCTTACCTGTCCATTTCCCTGGGAAACGTAGCAGTACAATCTAGCCACATATGAACCCAGTCGACTCAGATTGTTATCTGAATAAGCTGCTGGTGTATACCAGAGCTCTTTCACGCCATTTACCGCCACAGCAGAAGCACTACAGTCTATCTGTCCCAAGCCAGTTCCAGCTCCAAACCCATTCCTGAGAACCTGCCTGGCCCTGGGAGGTCCTTGTAGCATCAGCCAGACTCCCAGGTGGCAGGATGCAGCCTGCCTATTCAGAACCAGTTCTAGTCCCAAACCCATTCTGGGGAACCCGCCTGGCCCTAGGTGGTCCACATAGCATCAGCCAGACTCCCAGGCTTTGTGGGAAGAAACCTAGGGGTTCAACAGGCGGTGCAGAAACCAGACCAGTCCATTCCAGAGCCACCGTAGCCCTGCCCCTCGCTGTCCTTGCACCCCAGTGCCAAAGAGTTACTCAGCTACCCAGAAAAAGTAGCAGAGTTTGGTAGTGCAGTGGCTCTGTTCATTGCTTCCAACCCACTGCAGCATAACCAGCAGCAGATGAAGGTTTTCACTGTGTTGCAGTGGTACAGAGAGAGGCCGTGGGTGAGCCACTTTGTTCCCGAGTATGATGTAATCCAAGACATACTTGAGAATTACCACCAGTCCCACTCAGCCTCCTCTCTAGATCTACCACCAGACCTGCCTCCTGTCTCCCAGACACCACCAGCTCAGCATAAAGCTGCCTCGCTGACGTCCTAAGTCTGGCCTCAAAAGTCTCTGCTGCCCAGCACTACAGAGTCTCTGCTGCCAAGCACCAGCCTGTCCCCAGGAGAAAGCGTGGTCACCAAGGCCGTAGGCAGTCTCCACTGCCCAGTGCCTCTGCCGACGCACAGGCCATTCCTGCTCCTGGGCCATTGGCCAACTTGGCCAATGCCCAACCAGTTCATGCTCCTGAGTCGTCAGCTGCCACTACTGACACTCTTGCTTGTTTCTGCACCTAAGGCATCAGCCATCCATGCTGACACCCAGCCTGATCCAGAGCTGTTGGCTACCCTTGCCGATGCCCTGCTTGATCCCAAGCCGTTGGCCATACCTGCCAACAAACAGCGTGGTCCCGAGTCAATAGCTCTCCTAGCCAACTCCCAGCTAGATCCTGAGCCGTTAGCCATCCCTGCCGACACCCAGCCTGGTCCCAAGTTGTCAGCTGACCTTGCCGATGCCCAGCACAGTCCTGAGTCATTTGCCACACTTGCCAACGCCCTGCCAGACCCCCAGTCATCAGCCGCACCCGCTAATGCCCTGCCAGACCTCCAGCTGTCAACTGCACCCACCAACCAGGCAGGGCATTCCCTGCCTGACCCCCAGTAGTTGGCCGTCTTGGCCGACGCCCTTCCAGATCTCCAGCAGTTGGTCATCTTTGCCGATAACGAGCCAGACTTCCAGTCATCGGCCGCACCTGCCGACACCCTTCCCTACAGCACCCCCGGTGGCCCAGCCACTGGAGACACAGGAGACCAGTCTACCTGTGTTTTAAGTGTTCTGCCTGTAAACTGGACCTTGTTTTTCTTGCCTGCCCCTCATTAGATCTGTTAGCCTTTTTGGACTGAAAACCCCGGTAACTAGAATTTGAGCTTTGAACCTGTTTTGCCTGTCTGCCTGCCCCCTTGTTTATCTGGTCGCCTGTCGGACTGATTTCCTGTGTATTGACCCTTGCCTGCCCTTGACCATTAAACTGAGTGCTACTGGAACCTCCATCTGTGTGTCGTGCATTGGAGTCCTTACCTGACCGTTTCCCTGGGAAACGTAACACTTTTTTTAAAGATATCCCACCTTTATGTTTCCTTTTTATCCCTTATTCTAACCAGCACTTTCAGCTATAGCCAACACATTCTAGAAATGTCCTTCCTAGCCTAGCTTTTTTTAAACAACTCTACTTTCGTCCTTCATTTTACCACTTCTTCCCACTACCATATCGCCTCATCCCCGACCTTATTCTAAAGTTACCTGTCATAAAAGAAAAACACTTTTGTATTGTAAATAAAGACATTTTAGGTCAGTCATTGCATAGGAAAAAAATCTTGCTCAAGTGCTTTGTTGATATTTTACCTTTTTATAAAAATGGGCGAAGCTAAATTTTTAATTTGAAAGCAAATCTCATAAGGCTGATACCTGTCTTCTTACTTATCAGTTTACCCGATAATCCATCAGAGGTAAGATGAGCCTCGAGGCATTTAAAACTAAATTTCCCTTTTATTTATTCATCTATTCTCCCGTCAAGAAAAACTCCCAAGTGGTGAACCAAATAGTTTTTATTTATTAAAATATTAGTGGTTAGGTAATAGGACATCGTAAACGAATCGGACGCCAACATGGAACAAAAGCAAGAGAACAATTCGATCTGAACCACTTTGTTGTTTTTCTCCACTGACACTCACCTCGGTGTCACAGGAAGTTGTTGTTGATTGAAAGACAGAGGTATGACGTCAGCGAAAGCCTGACGTCATTAGTAACGCTGAAACAGAACCTTTAAAACCTACAATACAAATACGACTCCTCAGCTGTCACGTGGGTGGGCTGCTGGGTGGGTTAAAGGGCGGTGGGTGTGGCCTCTGTTAGTTAACAAGGAGCGGAAACGGAAGTCGTCACGTCGCAGGGTCTGGTTTGTTGTGTCTCATAGAGGCTGTATATACATCACGTTTTGCTGGCCGAGAAAAGTTTGGCTGATTATATATTTGGTGGCATGAAAAGGCGAAATGCTCAGTGTTAAGTAAAGTATGATACGCTGGATAATCTGACGCTGGTGTTTCACATTTAACATGAATGAGCAAAAATTACACTGATACAATCAGAGCTGAGACAAGCAAACTTAAAAAAAAGAGACTTGAACATCACGAGTAATCTTTGGCAACGCTTGTGTAAAACTGCAGTTTGGATGGATAAAATCAGTTTGCTGCAAAATATGAACATTCACAAATGAATCTGTTCTGGTATGAAGAGCCTGCCTACCAGTGAACATGTATAAAGCATATTTATAAATCATTTTGCAAAGAAGTGACTATAGACGACTATACAAACGAGAATGCAGTGATATACACTATGTCGTTCAAGAGTCATGGTGTTGTTTTTTTTCTGCATGTGTGAAAACTTCATTCAGAAAGGAACTGCTGGAAGACCAGGAGAAACAACAAAACCTTCAAACAGAGGTGTGTGTGTGTGTGTGTGTGTGTGTGTGTGTGTGTGTGTGTGTGTGTGTGTGTGTGTGTGTGTGTGTGTGTGTGTGTGTGTGTGTGTGTGATCACTAGGGGTCAGTATAAAATCACGGGAGCCAGGCAGGGAGACCTTACCAGTCCTATGTTAAAAAGCGACCTACTCTAGAGATATTGTTGGTTTTGTTCTCCGCAAACCACACAGACTTTCACATTGAGCATAACGTAGCAAAAAAACAAAACAAAAGTGTTTTATGGGTACAGGTGACGTTACAATAGAATGTTGTGAGAATACATCGAATGAAACAAAATGTATCTAAAGGTGGCTGTTATATTGTTTCACTGAAGGAGATGACGAAGGCTTTATATAATATGTCATAAAGATCAAAAACATACAAAAAATATACAAATACCACAAATTTGTGAGTTCATTAACTAAACAGATTATTTGTGCTTGTGTGTGTGTGTATATATATATATATATATATATATATATATATATATATATATATATATAAACACGAAATTTTAGCATAGATTTAGTATTGGTGACATATAAAGAGGAGCAAAGAAAGCATTAACAAATGTGATATGAAATATTTTCATAGCACAAAAAAAAAAGCTAATGGGTGTGTGAGCAAGAATATCTACAGAATATCGATCCTGTACTTGTCTTCGGCAGGAATGTCGTGACCGCGAGGAAAGCCGGAAGCTAAACACAGTTTATGGGAATATTGTTGTTACTGATTTCAACAGACAGGAGAAAAATAAAGTCCCACGTCTCCGTTTGTTATGTGAGGGATTAACTTTAAAAAAAAAAAAACAATCGTCAAGGAATTCTTTAAACCAAATAGGCAGTTCCTTTTACTGCAAAGGGGGAAACGACCACGCCCCTTAGTGACCATTTGTTTCAGTTGTGTTGTTGTTGTTGTTCCTTTTTACCCCCCCCCTCCCTGCACTACTTCCCAAATTGTTACCTGTCTCTTCTTGTCTTTCTCTTCTTCTCCTTCTGTTTTCATGGCTACCTACAGTGCCCAAACACAAACCGAGTCTAAGCCCAACCCCCTGAGGTACTTTTGTAAATCTGAGAGGCTTTGATGTTGCTGTGACGTCACATCTAACCGACGTGGCCTGCCCCGGGTGAAGCTTTGCTAGCTTAGGTACTGAACCCTCAGTCGTGTAAGAAGTTAAAAACAAGGGTGTCAGCGTTCCGTTTCTATCTAAACACATCTTTCAGGTTTACAAAATGACCTCAGGGCTGGTGTTTGTGCTGGGGGTTTTACTTATTTATTTAATTATTGCCCAAATCTCCTATTCCCCACTCCCCCCCAGCACCACAACTCCCCTTTTTGCCCTCTCTAGTCGCTGTCTCTGTCTCGATCCTCTTTGTTCTCCAGCAGGGCATCGTGGCTGTCTTCTTCTTCCTCCTCGTCCAGTTCCTCCTCTCCTCCTCCATTCATCATCTCCAGCTCCACGTCGCCCTCCTCCAAGTCGCCGTCTATCCCGCTGAAGTGCTCAGCCTCCTGGGACACCTCCACCATCTCTGTTCCCTGGATGACCTCAACAACACCCTCCCGGACTTTCTTTACGTGGAAGGTGAAGGGGGGCACCTTATACACGGCAGTCTTGGACCTGGCGTACACGGTGTGGTCAGGTGTGAAAGCCTTCTTCATCTTGTCACGGGAGGTCTGCATCTTCTGCTTGCGTTCTGGGTTGACAGTCATACGTGTTCCCAGCTTCCCCATCTTCTTCTCAATGTTGTGGCGGGTCTTTTCCAGGTTCACCTTGGTCTTCTGTCTGGTCTTCTCGAAGTTCTCCTTGGTCTTTTGCTTGGTCTTTTCCAGGTTCTCTCTCGTCTTCTGCTTTGTCTTCTCCAAGTTCTCCATGGTCTTGGCCCTGGTTTTACCCATTTTCTCCTTGGAGAAGACTGTTTTCAGGGTTTGCACACGCTGGAGGCTGCTTGCCTTGATGCGCTCTGCGCGGGACTTCTCAATGGTCTCTTCAAGGTCCAAATCCTCCTCGTCGGAGGAGAGCTCCACCTGGGGCCTGTCTCCCTCTCCTTCATCCTCTCCCTCCACGCCCTCCTTCAACTCCAGCAGGCTGCCTCCTCTGCTTCCCCCCACAGCCTCCGTAACCTTCATGGACTTGGAGATGGAAAGTTTGGAGGGGACCTTCGTCTCATCCTGACAGAGGAAAAAGGAAAAGAGAAATCAGTCGCAATGCTAACTTGTATGTTTGGTTAGGTAAGTAGAAGTCGCTTGAACTTCAGAGGGCAAGGTTAGAAGGGAATGCCACCCAACCCCAAAACTTCTGATGCTATTATTCGAGAAAAACAATCATTATTTTCAACGTTATCGCTATATATGTTGTAGGAATAAGCTTTCTTTCGCAGCCATCATACCGCGTGGTCTTCTGTGTGTCTCTGAAACGCCTGTGAATTTTTGGCAGTGACGTCACTAAGGGGGGCAATCCGCGCATGTGAAAACTTATTTCCTGGTTTGCCAATTGGCTGCATTGTATGAGAAACTGACTAATAATACCACGTTATACAGCTCTATGAAGCACTGACCATTGCATTTTCTTATACAACTGTGTGTAGCATAGAGATGCGTATTTTCCTTTACAGTGCAGTCTATCGGCAAGCCAGGAAACAAGTGTTCATATTCAAGGATTTTTCCACCAGCGATGTCAATGACAAACACAATTTTGGCGCTCGTTTCAGAGACACACAGAAGACTGCTCAGTGTTATGTCTGCAAATGGAGTTATTCCTGCAATAGATATATGTAGAGAGATAATGTTCTGGTTGTGATTGTGGTTGTTTCCCTTTAAGGTAGAGGACAGCCCATAAATATGTTTCAAAGGGTAACGCTAATCAAATAAAAATCATTAAAAATTAAGTTTTACACACACACACACACACACACACACTATATATAGCTATGATATCGAGGGAAATGTGACTTTCGAGAGCAGAGGTATATCCGTTTAGCTAGGGGTTGTTGACTGAGAATATTCACAAGGTAAATATGTTTTTCTTGACTTTTCCACGACCTCCCACAGCTTTCAAAAATGTTTCATATCAAGTCCCTAAGCTAGCACAGAACTGGGGGGGTCGGTGAGGTCACCCCTGAACCAGGGGTTAGGGTGCAATCCCCCAAAGGGCCCATTCCTGCTGAAGTATCCTGGAGCAAGATGTTTAACCCCCACCTCCCCCCAGTGCCAGGTAAACTACCTGGGCTTATGGCTCAAACACATAGTGAACGGATTAATCCCGTCCGCTGCTTGATAAGGTAATTTTTCAGCAGACCAATGTAGAGCCCACAAACCTTTTTGTAAGAATATTAAAAGGACCATTTAGATTTTTAAGAAACCAGCTCCATCCACACACATTCACTGTACACACGTCTTGTGGTTTTTGAGGGGATGGTGGGGCAAAGTTTCAAGACATCTTGTAAGAAATCCTTTTGAAGCTGTTAAAATACATGTATTTGTTATACACTGTTGGAAAACAGGACACAGTTAAGAATATGTTGTTATATAACTACTGTAAGACAGGATTATGTTTGATATGAATATTGCATAGTCCTCAGCTGCATTGATTTGCGATGCTAATGTAACTAGTTCTTGGTGCGCGTGCACGCGCGCGGGCATGCGGTTGTGCACGCGTGTATGGGTGCGCGCGTGTGAACTGTGACGTGTATCTGTGTTCGTGTTTTTATGTTGTGCGTCTCCTCTGTGGAGAAAAACGCGCGTGCCAGGTCAAGCGTGTGTTTATACGTGTGCGTCTTACCGGCGAACGCCTCCTGCGAGCGTGACACACGTCTCAAATTCGGGATCTGAGGCACCGCTTTGCTCCCGGCTCTAACAGACATCCCTCATAGACCCGTCCACCCCCATCGCCCCGCTCCCATTTCCATATTTCCATTAGTCCATCTCCGAAACAATTACATTTTCCGCTGTCATGTCTCCCTGTGGTGTGAGACAATTGCGCAAACCCCGGAGCTTCGCGATGGATCCTTCTTGGCGTCGGCCTCTTCCACTCGTAATCAAGCGCACATGTGTGTTGAAACTGGCTTCTGACGACTCTGTTGTGTGGAATAGTAGGAGGTGAGTCACGCTCATCGCAGCCTTTGGTATATGCGCACTGACGATGGCACACGCACATGTAGGTGCACACACTTTTCCATCCTAAACATGCCCAAGATGCACAAGATGCGGGCGTGTGCGCGCACACACACGCACACACACACACACGCACAGTGGCTAGACGCAATTTCATTTCTGGATAAGTCCACGTTCTGTGGCCTCGCGAACGTATCTGTTTACAGGCTGCCTGCCGCATGCTCCGATACTGTTTCTCTCCTTTCGCGTCTCCTAGCAACGCAGTATCATCTGTTTGGAGACCTGAATGACTACCGAAGGCAGACATGGCGTACGTGGAGTCTCATTTCCCGTCTTACATAATTCCAAAGAAACACACGAAGAATGCGTCTGTGTGTGTGTGTGTGCGTGTGTGTGAGGTAGTGCGTGTGACTGTAACGTGCTTCAGTGTGTGTATCTTTTGTCAAGGTGATACCTGGTCACACCATATGTCCCTCTCCGCCAGACGAGTGTTTCTCATGTGTTTTCCATCATACGGCTTACAAGCCAGGTTCGAATCACGCTTGTAATTTGTGACGTCACCGCTGTAACCTTGTGTGTTGAAGTGCAGCAGATGAAAGCTGCAGACTTAAGATGAACCTTTGGTTTACAGCGTGACGGTGGTATAAACAATGTGTCACTAACATCCTGTTTTAGTCAAATGAGCAAATGGACCTGAGCTTGTTGTCAAGTTGTGTCCCTACTTGACAACAGCAGCATATTTTTAATGAGCCCGCATCCCAAGACACGTGACTGAAGGTGTTAATCAGCTCTTATAAAGACAATGATTGAACCCCCCCTCACCCCCACCCCCCACCTGTGAGACCTGACCCCGACTCCAACTGACATCAAACCCCCCCTGACAGGAGCGTTCTTGGACAACAGTGATGTGTGTTCTCCTTTCTTTTCGTTTGCTGACCATTTTTCCATTCCTTGAGCCCTTCCCTTTCCCCGTGCACACACCTACCTCCATCCTTTTCCCTTGCCCCCCCCCCACCCACCCATCTCCTCCTTCACTCACATTCCAGCCAGGGAGACCTTTCTTTCCCTGTTTTCACATGTCTGTGTTTTCCATTCACCTCATATGTACATTACACTAGCGTGTTAATGGAATGCATGTAGGGCTCGTGTGTGGGGGTGGGGGGGTGGGGGGGTCTTCCTCTTTCCATCACTGCAAAGCCTCTCGCACAACTGCGCACATCCGATTAGGGCCCCTGTGGGTCTACATGGGGGCTGATATTCATGATGGTAAACATTGTGTCATTGTGCACCCCCCCCCACCACCACCTCCACATCCCATCCTCTCCATGGCCTTTTGCAAAACAGGAACACTACAAAGCCTGAACAAATGAACTCAAGGAGGGTGGGAAGGTGTGTGTGTGTGTGTGTGTGTGTGTGTGTGTGTGTGCGTGTGTGTTGGGGAGGGGGGAATACCTTTTTTTGGCTGTGGTATGACTCAAGTACTAGTACATGTGAGGAGATGATGCTTCAGAGATGTGGAAAACCATCTGCTGTGGAGGAAGATGATAGCATCAAAGCGTTGTCTGAAGGAACGGGGAAAGCAAGGGAGACTACGGAAGAGAGGAGCTGGCGGGAGGGGAGGGGAGGGGGGGTCGCCTCCCCTCCATTGTGTTCGGTTGGAGTGCGACGGTGATTTTATGAAGGTATTGTTTTGCCGTATCAAGGGTAAGCTTGACCTTGGACATGTGATCTGGGTTTTCCTGGACGGCTGTGTGGACATGAGGAGGAGATGGAAAAAATGCCTGCCTGACTGTGAAATAACTTCATCTGCGTTCGTTGCCAAGGACAACACTGTGATTGCGGCAAAACACTTGAGCAATAAGTGATGTGAGATACGTTTGATGACCCCCATACGTAGCTTGTTAAGAGCAGACGGGGGTTTGACCTCCAGTTAACACTCAACGACTGAGAACTTCAAAACCAAGATGTTTTTTTTTGGGGGGGGGGGTCCTACCCTGTTGATCTCAACGGGAAATTCATCTTTTCACCTGAACACAAGATCAGTACCGCTGAGTCGGTACACGTGGAGCTGGTAGAGACACACATACACAGGGTGGACACTTCCAATCATTGCTGTAAGCTACACTGCTTTCACCCTGCCTTTAGCACAAGCCTCCCAGCCGTGGTTAAGTGCTCCGCCCCCCCCCCCCCGTTTGTGCAGTGTCCACATACAACGAGGCCAGGGAGACCCCCAATCTGTCACTTCAAAGCACGAAGTCACAGGTTAATGTGCTCGCATGAGAGCTTTACAGAAGCAGGGGTGGTGGAGGGAACACTGTGCATGTGTGTGTGTGTGTGTGTGTGTGTGTGTGTGTGTGCGTGTGTGTGTGCGTGTGTGTGTGTGTGTCTGGCACATGGAAAAATGTAGCAGGAAGTGTAGTCATTCACCTTGGCGTGTTGACTTCCTGACCCTCCTAATTTAATGGGACATTGTTCTCCACAGTGCTGCAGCAGCAGTGGCAGGAAGATACACTGAGTTTTGTGGAAAATTGAGGAATAAGGTGCTAATGGTGTTTGTGTGTGTTGTTTGTGTTGTGTGTGCATGCGTGTGGATATGCACCTCTGTGGATCTATGCATGTACATTTAGTGCATACATGTGTGTCTGGGTGTGTGCAGGGGTTTTCAAGTTCATGTGCATGCATGTGTAATTGCCAGTGCACAGATGGGAAATTATATTTTGCACCAGCTCTTGCGAAACCTATGCAAGGAGAAAATGTCCCTATTTGATTTGCAATGAGGCAATAAATTGAAAAATGACAAGACGGAGAGGAAAGGTTGTTGCAAAACATTGTGCGCGAGAGTCAGTTTGTCTCGGAGCAATGGGAGTAGTCATTTTAGGATTTGTGTGTCATCACAAAATGGGGCTGCACTCTTTATTGCATCTTTATTATCCCTTAAAGTTAATCTGTGTGCGTGTGTGTGTGTGTGTGTGTGTGTGTGTGTGTGTGTGTGTGTGTGTGTGTGTGCTGTAACAGAATATTACTGGTTGTGGAGAGGAACGCAGCAGTGGTCACAGAAATCACACAAGAACACACACACACACACACACACACACACACACACACACACACACACACACACACACACACACACACACACACACACACACACACACGCACACACACAAACTGCTGAAAGCTTCCAGAAATCCAAACTCTTTATCTATCTATCTATCTATCTATCTATCTATCTATCTATCTATCTATCTATCTATCTATCTATCTATCTATCTCCTTCTTGTCCATCTTCAGCTGCGCTCTTGCTTTCTTTTTACATTTCATCCTTTTTTCTCCAGTGGTTCTCTCTTTCCTTCCTTCCTTCCTTACGTGTTAAATGTTTGACATACTCTTTGACCTGGCTCTAAACTTTCATCTTGACCAGGATCCCTCTGCAGGTTCATGCTATGGACTCTTTGACACTTGTACAGTATTTCACAGGACACCAGTGTTGAAGAAATATCAGTAATCCTGAAAGTGATGCAGGATCACCAACTCATGGCTAGTGGAAAAGCCATTGACCCTGAATGGTGTTTACAGTACTTCTTAGTTCTCTCTCTGTCTCTCTCTCTCTCTCTCTCTCTTGCCCAGCTAACAGCCATGCCACCCACTTGGGAGTGTGTGTGCATGTTTAAGTAGCCACGGAGTGGGCCTACTTTCTCTCACTCTATAATAAGACACATGGTGATATGTGGTGTTTGCAGTGGTGTTTGAACAATCCAGGATCTTCAAATCTGCCTCCTCCTGCCTTATCATTCTGCATTTGGCTGCTGTGGAGAGGATGCAAAATGTTATGTGCCCTATCATTTGACTGTAAACATTAAAAATGGACAACTACAAAACTGAAACCTGATCTGGATGTTCATATTCGTGGATCAGCTATTGTCCTGAACGTGCCAGCAACAGAAAATAGCAAAAAGGACACATGTTTGCATGTAAATCTTCAGGATTAAAATGTCTTTCACTCCGGCTTGGTCGGGCGTCCCTACAGACACGATTGGCTGTGTCTGCGGGTGGGAAGCCGGATGTGGGCATCTGTCCTCGTCGTGCCTCCTCTGGTCAGCTGGGGCACCTGTTCGGGGCGGGGGGGGGGGCTGGGGGGGATAGCGTGATCCTCACACACGCTACGTCCCCCTGGCAAAACGCCTCACTGTCAGGCAAAAAGAAGCGGCTGGCGACTCCACATGTATCAGAGGAGGCATGTGGTGGTCTGCAGCCCTCCCCGGATCGGCAGAGGGGGTGCAGCAGCGACCAGGACGACTCGGAAGAGTGGAGTTATTGGCCAGATACAATTGGGGAGAAAAGG
>NC_079227.1:15307631-15337631 GCF_029633865.1 Lampris incognitus
CTCCCAACTACATAGGGCTGCGCGTGCATGCATGCACGCACTCATGCAAACAGAGAAATCTCTCTCTCTCTCTTTCTCTATATAACTATCTCTATCTCTGTCTCTCTATCCCTCTTATCTTGCTGTTTGTGATGGATAACACAGAGGTAAAAGAACAGTTAAGTGGATGCGGTAGAGGTGGGTACCAAACCCAAAGGCAGTATTCTGACATTGTTATGAACAGGATATCTGTGATTGCTGGTCCTCTGTTTATTGTTTTGGCTTGGCCATAAATGCAGACAGAGAAAATTCACTTGAAATTTGTGTTTTGAAAAGCATGTTTGGCATGTAAATTTCTTTATTTTTCTTTCTTTCTTTCTCCGTTTGCATGGTTTCACCTGATGACACAATGTGTTTCACTTTGCTTTTTGTCTTCAGCTACTTTTGTGTCAGTCCTTTGCAATGATTTCATTGAGAGGCAGTCTGTGAGTCAAGAAAGTATTTCAACATTTTTGCTTTCATTTGGGTTTTACTTGAATGTTGTATTATGTAGGAGGTCAAGATAACTTATTTTTTAATAAACTGAGTTGCCAAAAAAATTCTCAACCCTTGCAGAGACTTCTTGCCTTTTCTTCCTGTCTTGAATTCATATAAATATTTTTCATCCCTAAGGGACAATTTCATCTCAGTGTGAAAGACCATGGAGAAAGACAGTGGGCTTTACAGAAAGACTTAAAGGGAAATTTCGCCAGATTTTATGTGGATGTCCAATCAGTGTTGAGCGCAAATAGTATAGTCAGTTGAAGGAATAAATTCCTCAGCACATGATATATTGACAGGGAATTCTGAGTTCTCCTGGTTGTGGAGTCATGCAGGCAGTGCTTACATGTACCAGGATGCATTGCACGCAAACTTCTGACACCCAAACTGGGCGTTTCTTGTGACTGTGTGCAAAGAACGGCGTCTTAAAATCTTCACTCTTTGATCAGAAAACCGAAAAATGGCATGACTGCTGGGATAGGCTCCAGCATCCCCGCAACCCCGAGGGCAGGATAAGTGGTTCGGATAATGGATGGATGGATGGACAACAAACATGCCTTCTCATTTTATCGTTCCTGGATGCGACAACTACAAAACGAGGCATAAGCGTAAGATACCACAGTTACCAACAGATGTTGATCAGTACAAAGAATGGCTCTGAGCAGTAAAAAGCCCCAAATATGACAAGAATGCACAGAGATCCGTATATATTTTATATATTGTAGTATAATGTACATATTTTTAGATATTTAGTTTATATATAACTTTGTTAAAAGAAACACTCAACAGTAGGGAAAGTGCTCAGTAAATAAGGAGCAAAATAATCCAGTGAGTCAAGTAAATTCTTTGTACTGTCTCATAAGAATTTACTTGACTCACTGGATTTTACATATATATATATATATATATATATATATATATATATATATATATATATATATAATTGTAGTCTCCTGACTAGATCCTTGTTTGTGTTGTATTAACTCAGATGTATGTCACTTTGGATAAAAGCGTCTGCTAAATGAAATTGTAACATTTTTACATAATTTTATTTTTCTATCTTTCTGATAATTTCACTTATGCTTATATATATTTTCGCTTCTAGAATGTGAGCAACTGTAACTCAATCCAATTTCCGCTTGGGGATCAATAAAGTATTACTGATTATGTTGATAGTTTTTCTTAGCCATGCAAAACCTGAAATAGTCACTGAATTTTAAATGGGTGTTCTTCAAAATGTCTTTTTAGGCAGTCATGCCAGACTGCAGATAGATCTAGTTACCTTGGAAATAACACATCTTGGCCACGGAGAGAACACTGGCATTTACTGAAACCTTGTTTTTCAAAAATATAATAAACATTTTGTATGAGGGTCTAAGGACAATATATTGTGTTGCTATAAAGCCCCCTGAGGCAAATTTGTAATATTGGGCTATACAAATAAAATTGACTTGACTTATGCGTTGACATTCCATCCTTTTTGCTCTTTTACTTAATGCCTAGATTTTAAAAAGTACATAACAATCTCTGTTCAATTGTCTTGTTTCCATAACCGGGTGAAATAGGTTTTTAAAGCACTTACTCCTCAGAGAACCCAACCAGGGACTTCTGGTTTGGTCAGTGGAGGAGAAGGCATAATTTGGGAGCGCCTGCTAAAATTAATAATTTTGCGCCTCCAACTTCACCTAAGACAGCAATGGTAAACTTCCTTAACTAAAATAAACTCTACATTAACTCCTGAACCAGCATCATGCCTAATACAAAGCAAAGGGATAAACTCGGACAAATCTATGACGTATGGCAAGACAGAGAAGGTTGAGGCTAGTGCTGCTAACAATGTTAGTAGCACCAACAGAGCTAAAGAAGGGAAAAACATAGACTCCCAACGCAACAACTTCACTCTGGCTAACATCGAAGCCCTACTACAAGTCTTGAAAGAATGTATCACCTCCAAATTATTTGGGCAGATTGCTGAAAATAAAGCCACCATTCATGAACATGACCAGAAAATCAAGTAGTCTTGAAACAGGGATGGGCAACATGATCCAGAAAGGGCCAGTTTGGGTGCAGGTCTTTGTTCTAAGCAAGCAGTTACACACCCGAGTCTACAAATTAAGGTCCTTAGCAAGGACTATTGGTTGACTAATAGAATCAGGTGTGTAACTGCTTGGTTGGAACAAAGACCTGCACCCACACCCCAGCCCTTTCTGGATCATTTTGCTCATCCCTGCCTTGAAACCTCCCTCACTGACGCATATGAGAAGCTAGTCTCTCTGGAAAAAAGTGTGCTATGCTCTTCACAGAAAACTTCTCCATGAAAATGAAATTAGATGACTTAGAGGGTGGATTAAGGAGGAATAATATATGCATCATAGGGATATCAGAAGGCACACATCCGATGGATTTTGTATCTACTGCACTAGTATAGATTTTTGGGGCTAATGCTTCTGACGGTGCATGTCCGGTGATAGACCGAGCCCACCGCATAGCTACAAGACCATGGAGCAAAGATGGCCCACCAAGACCGATGATTGCAAGGGTGCACTTCTTCATGACGAAACAACAAATCCTACAACTAGCCCATGAGAGAGGGCCACTCACATTTCCATGGAGTAACAGTGTGTTTTTACCCCAACTTCAGTGCAGAAATGATGAAGCAATGGGCATCATACGGGGAGGTGAAGAGGCAACTGAAAACACTAGGACATGACGACTGCGTGGAATTTGCAGCTAATATTTGTATCGACAAGAATGGTGTGACACATCGGTTCAACTCTGCATCCGACATAGAGAAGTTTATCTGACATGAAACTACCAAAATGGTGAGCGCAAACCAAGACTTGAACCAGCTGCTGGGGTCATCTATGATTGTGCACTTTTATTTATTTATTTATTTTGGACCATTGGGACGGATGGAACTTAGTACAGTTTATACAGGCCGTTGTACGCCTATAACTGAGCTACACAAGAAGCATACTGAACCGAACATCTCACTTATAGCTACAGGGCAGATGGTGGACAATTTCATTTTTCCATTTTACCAGTTAGGCGACAGTGTTTGGATATATGTTAAAAAGAGCATACTATTTCTCCAGCAAATGGTGTTCTTTCTGCAACCAGTTTGATGGCGTCATGGAACATTTCAACTTTGCTTTGGCTGGACTGTGAAAAAGACTATACCGAGGCTAATACCATATTTGCCACAAGGGTCCAGTTCTTTGCCTGCAACAGAGAGGGCTTCAACAATGTGATACCAGTAGACGTCCCAAGAGCTAGCCTCCAATTAGGACAGCAACTAGTCCCTCCCTGCAATGCTCCTCACCCACAGAGCAAAGAACTTCCATCTGAAGATATATCCACTGAAGTGTAAATAAAACCTGTTACATTTTCCAGACAAGATCCACCAATTGTGACAAGAGCTTTGGACTCTGGCAAGGCAGTTCGGTAGTAACCGAGGAGGAGAAACCACTACTGGCTGAGCTCCGTTAACATCATCAGCAAGAAGCTCATGACCCTGCACTGAGCAGAATGGCTGAGGGGATGGAGGAGAGAGAGAAGCCAGGAAGCGCACTGTGTTTATAGCTGATACATTTGGATTCACAAGGCAGCTGTTATGGCAAAAATGCAGCGGTCATCTTGCTTGCTGTAAAGAAGAGGTAGATCCCTCCCTGCACAATACTCTGAGTGACCCTTATAGAGAGCAAGAGCTAGGGCCCCTCAGAGATCTTTGGGACATAACCATTGCCTACAGTGGAGTTCTAACACCAGAGAGCCCAACTGTAAGGAAGTCCAGGGAGTGATTACTGCAGCCAAGAGCCAGCTCATCTCCAGGACTCAGTGGAGTACTCAATAAGGTGTACAAGCACTGCCCAGAGTTCCTCAGTATCCTCTGGAAGATTCTTTTATTTTTTTAAAGTTTTTATTGAGTTTCTCTAAGCAACATAAATACAAATGATAAAGTACAAAAGACCAAAAAAGGAAGAAAACCAAAACAAAAAACAACATAAACAAGAACTAAATCAGCAATGAATTTAATAAAAGTACAGCATCATCTTTGCAGCATTTGCAACATTAATGATTGTACAGTCTGTCAGCACATCATCAGACCTTGAAGGAGTCAGCAAGGGACCCATTCTACAGCTCAAACCTGGAAACCAAAGAGATGTCCCTAAATGAATGATCTTGGTACAAACAGCTAAAAGAAACCAGAATTACTTTTATATTTTGGTGTTTTGCTTTAGGAAAGCATTTTTAGGAACGTCTTTGCTCTGTATGGTGGTGCTTATATATATATATATATATATATATTTATTTATTTATAAAAACAAATTCTATCCACTTATAGAAAAGAGAGAACAGAACACAGGGAAAAATATGTACAGGTGGGGAGGGATTTTTTTTTTTTTACAACATAATCATTGATTTGTGAAAATAAAATCAGGCCTATGGGATGCTACTACTCAAACCATTTTTTCCAGCATAAGGCCAATTCCAATTTATGATTGGCAAATGCCATTATCCTCTCCATTTTATAAATGTCCATTATAATTTCCATCCATGTATTTAAAGTTGGGCTCTCCTGTGATAACCATTCCCTGTTAAGAGTCTTTTTACTAGGCACCAGCAGTATATTCATTAAATATTTATCTCCTTTCAATCATTCTTGGGGTGTATACCCAAAATATTTGGTCTTACTATCTAGGATTACTTCACATTTAAAAATGTCTTGTAGGGCATTGTGTATCGCTCTCCAATAGTCTTGGATAACAGAGCAATCCCAGAAAATATGGTAGTGGTTTGCATTTTGGTTTCCACGGTTTCTCCCGAAAACAGGGAGGTTACTATTATAATTTGATTTCCGAGAGGGTGTAATAAAATACCATATTAGGTTTTTCCAACCAAACCCTCCATTTCTGCGAACTAGTACACTTCCACTGATACCTCCATATTGTTGTCCATTCTTCCTCAGATATAATCGTCCCCCCTTCCTTCTCCCATTTTGTTTTAATGAATAATGTCGATGTATATCTTATGTATGAAGTATAGTGAGCTATAACCAACGCCAAGGCATTGATATATTGATTAACGTTGGTGTCAGTTCAGTTAGACATGCTAATTAGCTCAACCATTAAGTAAGGTCTAGGTAATCAATTAGTTAGTTAAATTGTTTCCGTAAAAGACAGCCAGTTCTGATAGTCGAGACAGTTATTTTAAGTGCATTGTCTCAATATTTTTGTGGTTAAAACTATGGTGCTTGGAGTAGAGCCGCTGCTCCTTCGCGTCGAAGGAGCCAGGTGAGGTGGTTCGGGCATCTGATTAGGATGCCTCCTGAGCGCCTTCCTATGGAGGTTTACCGGACACAGCCAACTAGGAGGAGACCCTGGGGTAGACCTAGAACTCGCTGGAGGGACTACATGTCCAATCTGGCCTGGGAATGCCTTGGGATCCCCCATGAGGTGCTGGAGGGCATTGCTGGGGAGAGGGATGTCTGGAGTGCCCTACTTAGCTTGCTGCCACCACGACCCAACCCCAGAGAAATGGCTGATGATGAATGAATGAACTATAGTGCATTCACGAGCTCCTCTGATGGTCTCATTTCCCGAGTTGGGAAGTCCTGATGAGGAAACTATGGATGCTACAAAGAGACTTGTTGCTGCACCAGTACATTCCCTAAAACCACTAAAATATTTCTTTAATAATAATCATTACATTTATATAGCAGTGGCGCAGTGGTTAGCGCGGTCGCCTCACAGCAAGAAGGTCCTGAGTTCGAGCCCCGGGGTAGTCCAACCTTGATGGGTCATCCCAGGTCATCCTCTGTGTGGAGTTTGCATGTTCTCCCCGTGTTTGCGTGGGTTTCCTCTGGGGGCTCCGGTTTCCTCCCAACAGTCCAAAGACATGTAAGTCAGGTGGATCGGCCATACTAAATTGTCCCTAGGGTGTGTGTGTGTGTGTGTGTGTGTGTGTGTGTGTGTGTGTGTGTGTGTGTGTGTGTTGGCCCTGTGATGGCTTGACGGCCTGTCCAGAGTGTGTTCCTGCCTGCCGCCCAATGACTGCTGGAATAGGCTTCAGTATCCCCGCGACCCTGGGAGCAGGATAAGTAGTTCAGATAATGGATGGATGGATGGTATAAAGTCGAATGTGTTTTAAGATTTAACAGACCCTTATCTACTACTACTACTTTTGGCTGCTCCCGTTAGGGGTCACCACAGCCAATCATCCGTTTCCATTTCTTCCTGTCTTCTGCATCTTCCTCTGTCACACCAGCCACCTGCATGTCTTCCCTCACCACATCCATAAACCTCCTCTTTGGCCTTCCTCTTATATATGCATGAAATTATTCTACCAGTATATGAATTATATGCTTTTTCTAAACCTTTCTGTCCGACAAGTACTTGCCTTGGTAACATTTTTCATCTCCATGTTAACTTCTGCAGATACCTATAAAAGTCTTGTTTTTCAAATGTTTCTTTTTAAGCATTTCAAAACTGAGCAGTGTTCCTTCTTTCATTATATTGGGTAGAGCTGTTATTCCTTTAGCTGTCCAATCCTTAAATCTAGTATCTAGTTTATTTGGTGTAAAATCTGAGTCATATGCCCACCATATAAGAATCACAATATCTCCCTCTAGTTTATATTCTTTTATAATATGTTTACATGTTTTGAGAGTGCATTTCACCCATGGGTTATCCATGGTATTTTTTATAACTTTGTAGATTGTTATCAGCTAAGATTGCCTGTTTGGGGATGGAAGGTACTCTCTCTTCAATGTTTTTCCATTGAGAATCACATGATGGGTTGCACCAGCATATCATAGCTCTCATCTGTGCTGCAAAATAATAATCTTTAATAGAAGATAGGCCCCATCCCCCCTTTTCTTTGGCCAACTGCAAAGTTTTGAGGCGAACCCTAGGTCTTTTACCTTACCATATGTACCTTGATAACATTTTGTCCCATTCATTGAATTGGTTTTGGTTAAGCTCTATTGGTAGGGTCTGAAAGAGATATAATAGTCTGGACAATATAGCCATCCTCTGGAAGATTCTACAGGTGATTTGGTGCAGGGGAACTGTAGCGGACCAGTGGAGGCAGGCAGAGGGAATCTGGATACCAAAGGAAGAGAACTCAAACAAATTGGAGCAGTTCAGGTCCATCTCACTCCTCAGTATGGAGGGAAAGATCTTCTTCAGTGTCCTATCCAGAAGGATGACAGACTTCCTCTATAGAATGCCTACATTGATAATTCAGTACAGAACAGTGGCATTCCTGGAGTTCCAGGGTGCGTTGGACACACCGGAGTTGTCATCCAGCTGATTAGGGAGGTGCACGAAGGGAAGGGTGACCTAGTTGTGCTTTGGCTTGACCTTGCCAACGCATATGGCTCAATATCCCACAATCTGATCAAGACTACCCTGGACTGACACCATGTACCCAGTTAAGATCAAGACCTTATCCTGAACTACTACGGGAACTTCAGTTTCAGACTCACTTCTGGGAACACATCTGACTGGTACCGGCTTGAGGAGGGGATTACAACTGGGTATACCATTTTAGTTACACTCTTCACCCTTGCCATGAATGTGGTGATCAAGGCAGCTGAAATTGAGTGCATAGGCCCTCTGTCCAAGTCTGGCATTCGGCAGCCCCCCATCAGAGTCTTATGGATGACCTGTCACCAAATCATCAGTGCCTAGTGATAGGTCTCCTCGAGGGCCTGGAGAAGCTCATTGCCTGGGCGAGGATGAGTTTTAAACCAGCCAAATCCAGAGCCATGGTGTTAAGGAGAAAAGTGGTGGACCGGTTTCGCTTCTTTTTGGATGGCATTGTCAGTCAAGAGTCTAGGCAAGGTCTTTGACTTTAGCCTTAGGGATACAGTGCCAATCCAAGCAACCAAGGAGCTTGAGAGTTGGCTGACCACAGTAGACAAGTTTGGCCTACCAGACAGGATCAAGGCTTGGATTTACTGACATGGCATCTTACCCTGAGTCCTCTGGCCTCTGCTGGTTTATGAGGTAACCCTGTTGACAGTGGAGACCTTGGAGAGGAAGATCAGTAGCTACCTCCGGAGATGGCTGGGTCTGCAGCACAGCCTTAGCAGTGCAACACGGTATGGGAGGATCAACAAACTCCAGCTCCCTAACAGCAGCCTCAACGAGGAGTTCAGGGTTTCTCGCACAAGCGAGGCACTGCTCTATCAGGACTCTGGAGCGGCATCAGCAGGCATTATGGTGTGGAGAGCCCAGGAAGGGCTCTCCACACTGAGACACAGGGCTTTGGTGGGCACGGTGGCAACTGGACGGACAGGGCTGAGAACCATCCCAAAACCTCACTATGATAAGGCCCAGACGCTATCTAGTCATGGACGAGGTGTGGGCAGGTGTTGAGAAGGGGGGGCAGCTCAGGTTCCCAGACCACATTAACAACTTCATTGAGGCCAGACGTAGGGCTATCATCAGCCTCTTCAAAGCAAGTACTCCTTTATAGAGCTGACAGTTCCCTGGGAGGACCGGGTGGAAGAGGCAAATGAGCGGAAGTGATCCAAGTACCAGGAGCTGGTGGATCAATGCCGGAGGACAGGCTGGAAGGTGCATTGTGAGCCCATTGAAGTGGGGTGAAGAGGCTTTGCAGGCCACTGACTGTGCAAGGTCTACACGGCATCACTGGGGCTGCAAAAAGGAAAGCCATCGGATCTACCATGGAGGCTGCAGAAAGGGCCTCTAGATGGATTTGGATCAGAAGGAGGGAACTGCTAGAACACAAGCCAGGACCTTATCAACCCTGGCTGGGTCACCTCAGCGAGGGTGTATGATGTTGAAACACCCAAGGACCTCAGGAAACATCACTGATGATGTCCTAGGACATCATTGGGCATCCTAGGATGTAATTTCGAATCCAACTCCTTGGCATGTACCTTTTCATATTAACTTAAAAGTTGTATGTTTTTTTATGTTTTTTTCCCTCATTACCTATGACCTACAGTTGACACATGGGAGGAATATTAAAATGCATAACCAAGAATTAATTTCTGTCAGAAAGACTTGCAGTACAGTTTAAATAATTGGATCTCAATCGTGCGGTGTGTATGTATTGTACATATTGTACATTCTCTTATGCAAGTAACAGATTTTGTATTTTTAGAGTACAGTGGTAACAGGAAATGATAAAGTGCCTGTAAGTTTGTATTTGTTTAATAATAATAAACTTCCTAATGCACTGACTCTAAAACCATGTATTGACTTATGTGAAATATAAAAGAGGCAGTAAAATACAAAAAAAACCACTCAAAGGCAACAGCTTTCCCATTCTGCCACAAAAGAGGTTGCCATGCGATCAGTACAAATGTGTTGAGAAACCCCTTTTGTCCAGTGTTGCCCTGTATCACCACACTTAGCTAGTACTTGGTTGGCCAAAACATAGCGTACTCACTCAGTGGTCATCTGCCGGCTCTGCTGATCTTGGTTGTCTTTTCCAGTTTATCTTCGGGATTCTGAAGAAAGTATCCAGCACACCACTGTCCATGTGAGGAATAAAACTTTAATGCATAGTAACGCTCACACGGACTGTCTCGGGGTTTGCGTCGGTGACAGCATCCAACAAAAACTGCCCATGCTGAAATTCATTGCAGCAGAATGTTTCTGTTGACATCGAAGGGCAATTTGAGCAACTGCACCACCAGTCGCTGTTTTCTCTTGGCAGCTGAGGTTCTAGATGGTCGCCATCAGCCATATTCTCTTGCTTGACTAATGCAGCAGCAGCCTCGGCGTCTCTCCGCTGCATTTCTTCGGTCGATTATGCTGGCTCAAATAAATACGGTTGAATATCCGAGTCAGCCAAAACACTGTAAAATATGTCCTTGTCCATAAGATCCTCTGCACTCATATTTTGGGATGCCATTTTCGCGACTGGAAACGTAGCTAGTTTGCAATACAAGCAAAGAGAACAAGGAAGTTCTGTTTGAGTGACATCTAGAGCACGCCCCAGGAGACGAAGACTAGAAATCCAAGCTGAACTCGCCCATAAATCTTCCTTGTCACCAGCTAGTACGTCACTGACGTGTCAAATGATGACACTGGATTGAAAAGAAGAACAGATTATGGAACTATGTCCCAGAGACACAGAGAATATTGGCAACACATGCAGACGTTTTTCATACTATGCCCCAAATTCGGATAGATAGAGGTAAGGTTTAAAATTGGCGAAGTGGTCCTTCAAGAGCATAGAACTAATTTTTCTATGGAAAACCATTACTATCCTCTCTTCCTATATCCTCTATCACAGTATGAATGATCCCCATAGTTTTAAGCACTGTGCAAAACTATCAATTTCCTTTCTAGCACGCAACTGTTTTTACAGTGTGTTTGACTCCACACTGCCGTGATGGCTCTGTTGAAATTGTGGAAGTTTTAGATTTCTCACTTTACACATCACAGACACCCTTGCAACGTCTCTCAACACCAATTGCATCCTGAAGAAGCCATAGCAGAGACTGTATTTTCTGAGGCATCTCAAGAAATTTGGTATGAGTACCAAAACACGTGTGAACTTTTATATCAGTATGTGGTGGGGAATGCTTCATTGGTAGGTCTTCATCTTAGCCCTCCGTCACAAGTACCATTTAGAGTGTCTTGACATGCTGTGTCACAGTGTGGTTTGGCAACCTGACTGCTCAGGACTGCAGACTGCTTCAAAGAACTGTAAAGACAGCAGCAAACATCATTGACATGGAACTACCACAAATTCATAATATTTGCACCACTCACTTCAAAAGGCGAGTGGTGTAAAAAACAGCCCAAAGCCAAAAACATCATTAAGGACACCAGCCATCCCACTTATGTACTGTTCTCGCTCCTTCCATTTAAAAAACTTACCGGAGCATCAAATCACACACCACCCTTCTCAGTAATAGTTTCTTTCCACAGGCAGTCAGGTTGCTGAACAGCTGACGTACCCATATGTACCTTATATTGTTGTGTTATTGTTTACTTTTCTACATTATGTATACAATGTATGAATTCTGTGTACATAGTCTATGTAGGTCTGGTGTGGAGATGGTGTGCCCTTGTGTGCTGGTCCTTGTATCCCTTGTGTTAAGGCAGAGAGAGCCAGAGCTTAAACATTTCATTCTATTCCAATACAAATGATAATAAAGTTGAAGTTGACTCCAAGAGGGGAGAAAATGTGCGGGGCTCGTGAACAAATTGCAGGTTCTTTGTGTACATACATAGTCATTGGTGTTGGGAAGTTGGCAGCTTGCGTTGTTGAATATCTGAAGTAGTAGTGTCGAAGTAGTCTTGTGTGTATTCAGAAGCGGTCTGACTTCTGCAGTGATTGCCCTTGTCCACAAGGCCTGTCTAGACAGTCGCCCACTCGCTTCTCATCTTCTCTATCGAGTTCATTAGTGGGTGATTGTTTGCTTCTACCTGTTCATTATTGGTTGTCCAGAAATCGGTAGATTTCTGGGCCCCGCTGAATTCTGCCACGTGCTCTGGCACAACCTGATAACTTGTCATTTAAAATACCTCAACATCAACGGCATCAAGTTTCATGTACTGTACTTAGGTCAATATGCTTATAGTGATAAACTGTAGTGAGAAAATCTATGGCTTTTGTATATAAGTTACATTTGATTGTTCACGTTTGCACACTAACATTATGTGTGCATGTGCTCATGAACATTCAGTCAGCACTCTGTGCCCTGATGTATCGTGTATCTGTGTTTTTCTGTGTTAACATGCCGTGATTGACAGTGGCATTATGTGTTGTACAAATAGGGCCAGATGTTAGATGGGTCTGTAGCAGGGCAGTTTAGCCTCTGTTGCTGGCTGGCAGTGTGATCACTTCACTGGAGGTTGTTCTAGGTCGGCACTCTGCTCTGATTGGGCCAAAACTTCCCCCCAGCTTATCACAACGCCCCATCGGAGACAATCTGTGTGTCAGAGCCTTAGGTGTGACTCTCTACGGCCCAAGTGTGATTTACCTTCGTTGTTTGTGTTCATTGCACATACCCCGTAAAGGTTATGTGTGCCCCACAGGGCCTGAAGACACTGCTACATCAGCTTACTGTAGGTGAGGATAGAAGAATACAGCTTCTTCTTCTGTGTGTGTGTGTGTGTGTGTGTGTGTGTGTGTGTGTGTGTGTGTGTGTGTGTGTGTGTGTGTGTGTGTGTGTGCATATTAAGTTTTTCTTGACCTCCATCAGTCCATGATGGGTGAAAGTGTGTGTGTGTGGGTGTGTGTGTGTGTGTGTGTGTGTGTGTGTGTGTGTGTGTGTGTGTGTGTGTGTGTGTGTGTGTGTGTGTGGTCCCTGTACACTGAAGCAGTGAGAGGGGTGGTGTTAACGTATGTATTTCTATGATGGCTCAAAGGAAGCAGTCTAGTAGTCTGCTATTTTACAGTACAAACCAGCAGCGAAAGAGAAGTGAACTATTTATTATACAAGCAAGAATAGTTGTGTAGTTAATAAAGCCCATACACAAGGGCAATTAGAAAGTACAAATTCTACTATTAGTTAATAAACAATTACCTTGACTTGGGAATACAAAGACGTTTGGAATATCCTCTCTCAGTTGGCTGCGTTTCCTGGTGAAATTAGCGCAGTTTGCTGTAAGTGAATGAAAAGACTTCCACACACATTCTTGTTTAAATAAGAAATGTTTGTGTCTCTAATAAGTCTTTTTTTTCTTTCTTGCTCTTTCTTGCTTTGCTAATGTTCCAGTGCAGAAAATGCACAGCAATTTCACAAATCTACAAAATCTAAACTGTCTGCGTAGCATTTGGAGACACCAGCCCTGGTTTTCTCCTTGTGTACTGACTGCAATGTTGTGGTTGGTTAGCTGACTCCTCTGACCTGACTGCCTGCTTATGTCAGTGTTTATCTGGAGCAGTGTGGCTGGGGACCTGTGCGTTCCCATGGTCTCACCACTTTAATTAAAGCTTCAATCACGTCTTCCTCCTGATGGATCGACTAACTCACGCATGTTTCTACGACCACGTTTGTGTGTGTGTGTGTGTGTGTGTGTGTGTGTGTGTGTGTGTGTGTGTGTGTGTGTGTGTGTGTGTGTGTGTGTGTGTGTGTATGTAATTGACCAGTCAATCTAACTTCTCTGAGTGACACTTGGTACACAGACAGAAATACTGATAAGGCAGGTGGGAGCATTATGCGGGTGTCATCTCAGACATTCATAACAAATCAAATTAGGATTTTTTTTGTCATTACATTTATTTATGTATTACCTCAGTATACATAGTCAACATTGATGAGAGAGGTACACTGCTCTCCGACCACTCGACTATTAAAATTGTTTGACTCAACACGTTGTTCTGCTTTCGCTCTCACTCCGCTCACCCCATCGATGGCTGCGTTTTTCTGTTTTGCCGGCAAACAGATTTATCGAGTGATTTTGACAGTGCCACGTGTGAGAATCATTCCGTTGCAATCGCATCCGCCCCCACTCCCACCAACTGCCTAACTGGCCGCCGAGACCGGAGGTGAATGGAACAAAGATGTTTGTTGTGAGTGTGAGGATCGACTCCCCCTGCCTGACCATCTGCAGCGGGCTGGGCTCAGCAGGGGGCGGGGCAGGAAAATGAGGTCAGCTCAGCTTTTGAAGCAGGCGAGCTGCAGGAAGATGAGGCACCATGCCGGGACTGAAAACTCTCATGAAAGGCAATCATCCAAAATAGCCAAATATTGTTACTAACGTAGACTTATTTGTTGCTCAGTTTGGGGCTGAGGAATTGAAATTGGAACGAGTCCTTCTTTCCCCTTTGTTTTCGATGTAACCCTCCAATTTGGAGTCTAATCCGAAATGGGCATGACTTAACCTAAAATATCAAAAAGCCTCGCCCTATGCGTCACGGGGGCTGTCATGACTCATGGCAGAAAAAAAATGGCCTTTCATGTGTTGTGCAGGCACATTACAATGCCACATGCCTTCACAAAGCTCATATCTAAACAGATTGTGGGATAGATAATAAATTATGGATATACAAAAGTATGAATCTAACTAAACGTTGAAAAATGGTTGTGTTTCAGTAACAGACTGTTATCACGGGAGGGGTTTTGGATGGAGACAAGGACACAGTTAGGTGGAAACACAGAGTATTTATTCATTGTCTCTTTCTCTCTGGTCGCACTCTGTACGGGCCGGTACGCGGTGCTGGAGTCGCTCTCTCTCTCTCTCTCTTCTGTTTCAGTTCTGTGTCGCTCCCTTTTCTCCATCTCTTTTTGCTGTTCTGTGTTCTGCATGCGTCTGTCAGTGTCAGGCAGTCCAGGACCCAGCATCACTGTGGTATATAAAGCATAGATAGACTGTCAATTAATCACACCTGAGGCTGAACACTAATCAGCCCCCCTGTTGCGTCTGCTCTCCCATGAACCACCGCTCCCGCTCTCTCTCTCCACTTCCAGCCGATGCTAAACCACACCCCACTACCACATACCCCCACTGCCCAACTTAGGCTGGGGCAATGTCCGGCCAACAGCCAACACCACCCCGCCCTTGAGCGAGAGAGGATGTCAGCCATGACCATCTGCGCCCCCGGCCTATGGACCACCTTGATCTTAAAAGGCGGTGGCATCCTTCATGCAGCGGAGCCACTTTGGTGGGGCATGGTCCGAACAGAGGGTGATTGAGCACCCCAGTAGTTGGAGGGCGCCGATTGCCCATCTGATGGCTAGACACTCCTTCTCCATGGTGCTGTGCTTATTCTCATTCTCTGCTAATTTATGACTAGTGTACAGCACCGGGTGGTCGACTGCCTTCACCTCCTGGAGCAAAACGGTCCCCAGCCCTCTGTCCAATGCATTGGTCTGCAAGCCTAAAGGGAGAGAGAAGGTCGGATTGTGGAGCAGCGGTTCCCCATGGAGGGCTTGTTTAACCCTTTTGAACATCACCTGACACCGCTGCGTCCACTGGACTGGATCTGAGGCAGCCCTTCTGATGAGGTTGGTAATTGGACTAAACAGCACAAAGGTGGGGATGAACTGCCTGTAGTAGCTGGCCTGTCCCAGGAATGCCCTCACCTGCTTTTTCGCCTTAGCCCTTGGGCTTGGCCACAATCCCTGCCATCTTTTCTATTTGAGGACACACCAGCCTTCCACCTAAGTGGTACCCCAGATATCATACCTCCTGCCACCTGACCGCGCAGTTATTGGGGTTGGTCTTAAGCCCTACCCACCTCAAAATTAAAATTAAGATTAAGATAAACTTTATTAATCCCCGTGGGGAAGTTAATCCTCTGCATTTAACCCATCCTAGCTGTGTAGCTAGTAGCAGGGGGCAGCCACAGTGCAGTGCCCAGGGACCAACTCCAGTTCTTCTTTCCTGTTGCCTTGGTCAGGGGCACAGATGGAGTATTAAAACATACATGTCTTTGATGGTGGGAGGAAACCGGAGCACCCAGCAGAAACCCAGGCTGACATGGGGAGAACATGCAAACTCCACATGTAAAGGACCTGGGATGGCCTGGGGTTCGAACCCAGGACCTTCTTGCTGTGAGGCAACAGTGCTAACCACTGGGTGACCATGTTGCCCTTGGACTTGAGCCCTGCTGCCACGTGCCACATATGCTGCCTGCAACTGCTACTGTGGATGATAAAATCATCCAAGTAGGCAGCAGCATACACAGCATGCAGCTGCAGCACCCGGTCCATGAGGTGTTGAATATGGCTGGAGCCCCGAATAGCCTGAATGGAAGTATCATGAACTGATACAAACTGTCTGCCGTAGAGAAAGCTGTTTTTTTCCTTAGAATGTGGCGACAAGGGAAACTGCCATTAGCCCTTGGTTAAATCCAGCTCGTCGACCCACAGCATTGGATTTTGACATATCGTTCATCTTGTGGTTGTCTATGCTGAACCATATAGACCCATTGGACTTACACATGAGGAAAATGGGGCTACACCAGTCACTGCTAGACTCCTTTATTATCCTGGTTTCCAGTATGACCTTGACTTCTGCCTGAACAGTTTTCTTTTTGTGTTCGGGCAGCCATTATAGATGTGAGCACACTGTCACGCCTGGCAATGTCGCTATGCAGTGTTGAATGAGGTTTGTGCATTCTGGCAGGGGGAAGAACACATCAGCAACCTGCTGTTGCTACGAGGCAACCTCTGCTTTCTGGCAGAGCGAGAGATAGTTCTTCCAATGGAGGGACGCAGGATTGCTTGATTTTTGTACCTCCAGCCCAAACTCATCTCTCTCTCTGATACCACCGTGACCAAAGAAACCGTGACCACCTCTCTCCATGCTTTCAGGTGATTGAGGTGCTTAAATCTGTGTTGCATCTCTGCTGTCATTACGCACAAACTCAGAGTCAATATCCTCCACCTGCCGTGTGACCACAAAGCATCCTTGCCACTTGGCGAGTAATTTGGAGCTGGATGTTGGAAGTAATATGAGGACTTTATCTCCCATTGCAAATTGACGTAGTCACACTCCTCTGTTATACAGGCACTACTGTCATTCCTGGGGCTGGAACAAATTCTCTCGTGATAACTGCCCCAGTATATGGCGTTTTACTCTCAGGTCCAGGACATATTGTACATTGTTTTTACTGGTGCTTGAATTGCTTCGCCAACTTTTTTTAATCAGGTCCAACACATCTCTCAGCATTCTGCTAACAGCAATTCAAAGGGGGAAAACCCCACGGAGGCCTCGGGCATCTCCCGCACTGCAAATAACAGAGGATCCAACCATTTATCCCAAATGTGGCTGTCTTCATGGCCAAATTCATGAATCATGTTTTTTGAGTGTTTTATTAAATCTCTACATGACCCTGTCTGTTTTGGGTTGATACACACTCGATTTTATGCCCAGTAATTAGTGTAGTTCGCATAGTGTGCATGACAAATGACGTACCCTGGTCCGCCAGAATCTCTCAGGATTCCGAGGTGGAAGATTACATGAAACAGTGCTTGCGCAACACTTTTAGCTGAGATGTTGCGCAATGGCATGGCTTCAGTATAGCGAGTTGCATAATCCACTATGACAAACACAAAGTGGTATCCCCGTGCTCTGGTCTAGTGGCCTGAAGAGATCCATGCCAATACGCTTGAATGGGACCTCAATTAATGTTAATGGGCACAATGGTGCTTTTGGGGTGTCCGGGTAGGTTCCCCAATTGACATTCGTGGCAAGACGCACACTATCAACGCACATCGCTGTGAATCCTTGGCCAGTAGAATCGAGCTATTATCCAGGGTGACCTGCCATGGGGTTGTGATGAGCTGCCTGGAAGATCAGTTCCCGACGGCTTTTCGGTACTAACAACTGAGTGTTTTCTATCCAGGCTTGAGTGTCGCGACTCACTCCATATAACCAGTCTCTAATGAGTGCAAAATAGGGATGAGTGAGTGAGTGTGGTGTTTGGGTGCACCTGTTCACCATCGATGGCTATTACACACTCTAAGGCAAAGCCACAGTGTGTCATCCCGAGTCTGCTCAGTGGGAAAGTCCTGTGTCGGACGGACCACCCGAGCCACTGCAGACTCCCCCTCGCCTGATTGGGATGAGCTCGTGTCACCACTTAGTACCACAGACCACTCACTCTACCTTGGCTGTCGCTCTAGCGACCTCGCCATCTCCCTAACCACCCTATCAAACCCCGGCCGATCCAAGCCTAATAAAAGGGGCCGTGACAGGGGGGAACTAACCACAGCCTGGACTTTATGCTTTTTCCCATGATATCTGATTTCTATGGTCACCACCAGATACTTTTGAAAATCCCCATGCACACACCAAATTTCCACCCATGACACCTCCACCAATGCCCTGCCAAACCAGGATTTTATGGATCAGAGTCTGCATGCAGCCTGTATTCACCAAAGCCTGATATATACCACCTTGCATATCTACTGGCATGCTATATCTCCCATCTGGAACCTGGACCACCTACCCCACCTCCATTAAAGGCCACTCCTTTCACCGGTGGCCCAGCTTCCCTCACCAGCAGCACTCCTGGCCTGGCGTTTGAGGTGCTCCCTGTGGGTCTGGAAGGTGGGTCCTGGGGATTAAGGAATGGGGAGGGGTTAGTACGGGGATGAGGTGTGGGAGTTATGTGCTGCTGGGTGGAAATGTGTGTGGGTGTGCATGTGTGAATGTAAGTTCCCTCGGTCTTGTCTCCTCCTCAGGGCTGGGGTAGTACAGGCCACCAGCACCATCTCGGTCCTGGGTGGGAAAAGCAAGGTGGTCCTCCGCTAGGGTGATGGCTTTGGCCAGGCCCCTTGGACAGTGGCACTTGACCCACTCGGTGGTTGCAGGTGGCAAGCAGGTGTTAAACTGCTCCAGTGTCACTTGCTGTAGAAGGTTGTTGAGGTCCTCCGGGTCTAGCCGCAGCCACCATCTTGCCATGTCGAGGAGCTGCTGCGCCAGAATGAAGGGATGGCCAGTGTCCTTCAGGGCGAGTGTCCTGAACCGGCGGTGATGTCCCTCTGGCGTGAGCCCCACCCGGTCCTGGACTGCTCGTCTGATGGTGTAGTGGTCTCCCTGGGAGGATGCTGGTAGGCTGTGCATGGCAGCTTGCGCCTCCCCGGTGAGCAGGGGGAGTGCGCGCACAGCCCATTCCTCCTCAGACCACCCTCACGCTGATGCCATCCTCTCAAAGATGTCGTGGAACGCCTCGTGATTGTCCATGATTGTGATCTAGGGGAGGGTGATCTGGGCCAATGGGTTGATGGAGCAGTCAGATCAACCCCTTGGCAGCTGGAGGGGGGCGTTGCAATCTCACTCAGGCTGCTGTGTGGCCATTTCCTGCAGAACTTGAGTCTGGTGGTGCAGGGCCTGCATCTGCTGGTGTTGCTTCCATGCTTGGCTCTCCTGGAAGTTGGTGATCCGGTTGTGGACTCGCCCCAGCGGAGACTCTGTCAATTCAATCAATCAGTCAATCACGTTGTATTTTATATAGCTCTTTTCTAGCTGCAACAGCCCCTCAAAGCGCTTTACAATTAATTAATTCACCCCCCCCCCGATGGCATGTCAATCCATCAATCAGTCTATCTTTTGTCCAGCTAAGTTGTTATTTCAGTCCCTTGCTATTACCTGTTTCACTATTGGTGATTAATATCACATGCATTCTTACTATTCAGTAATCTAAGGTGTCTGTAGGTTGACACACAGATAAATATACATACATATCTGCTAATTTCTGACTGTGGTAAATCACTTTGGATAAATGATTCTGCCAAATGTGATTTATTTATACATCTATGTGTCTGTCTCTCTGTGTGTCCATACAAGCAATATTTCTGGAAAAAAAACCCCAAACAAAACAACTCGCTTTAAAGCTAAAAACTAATCAGTCTAAATCTGTGATTCCACCAACCACTAAGGCCTTGGCTGTTTCACCATCACTGAATTCCAAACAAACCTTTTCTAGGCTAATTTCCTCCAAATCTAGGCTGAGCTGCCTAAACCCATGGCAATAACACATGAATTTCAAAATAATAAATATGATTCCAAGTATAACATAATGCATCTACCTCAGCTTAACACCAGATCATCCCTTTTTCCTTCAGACTGTTTGAAAAAGAGATAATTTTGACTTTTGGTTCGAGGGCAGGCAGCAGTAGTACTGCAGCACTTTCATTATGTCCATTTCGTACTGTGAAAACGATCTGTGACTCCATACCCCGCTTCCTATCCTGCATATGCAGGAGGGTACTTTCTATATCTACTTTTCACTGCTTTTGACGTTTCTTGTGATTTCATTTTTTTTCTTCTTTTAATCAGTTATTGCCCTCCACATTTTGCAAAATCAAATTTTTCTCAAAATCAGATTGAAACCAGGTTTTTCAGCTCAAAAACAAAAAACAAGAACCTACCTAGTCCCTTATCTTAGTCATTTTATCCACTATTTACACCTGTCGAGGAGAGATTTCCCGCTCAGTCACTCACAGGCATGATTGGTTGATGTGTTGTTGCTTCGGTATTTGTATGTGGACATAGACAAGACGTGAAAACATCGAAATGAGGAGAGACATCGAGTGAGGCGAGAAGAAATCGACTCGGCGCTGAAAACAGGACATTCTGTTGTACCAAATTGTAATACACACTAAACCTAGTGTTGTACCTCATAGGGCTATTTTTTATGTACATGTTTAGTCCTCGTGTCATTTTTATCTACCAAGAAGTTTGTGTGTGCTTGAGACACATTGGAAACAAATGACAATGCTGCACACTGACAGACTTTGACATGGTGACGGGTCCCTGAGACACACACGGGGTTGATTCTGTCAGAGAAACCAAACTTTAAAATGTTTATTTTCTCATATATCACTTTTCTGTTTACTCAAATAGGAGTGACCATATCTGTGACTAGTATGCTGCTAGTCACAGAGTGTGTATTCAGAATGGTCTCCGGGGTTACTGAAGATGTAACTAAATGCAAATAGAATTCAGCTGCATGGTTTTTATTCGGGGTGGGGGGGGTGAACTAATGTCTTCCTCTTTCACAAAGGTGGCTTGCATCCACGCACGAACCTACGTATGTCTTTGTATACATACATATGCATGTGCACGTGTGCATACACACAACGTCTGCCTTGTTTGCCCCTATCCCTCTTTCGTCTGTCTTTTTCTCAGTCTCTCCCTCCCCTCTGGCAGACATGACAGCAGCAACGAGGACAAGCTGTTTTCCCTGCTGATAAATATTCCGACACGCCGTGCCTGACAGGCCGGGTCCACCATGTAGGAATTGGGATGGACAGGCTGTTTGTGTGTGTGTGTGTGTGTGCATGTGCATGTGCATGCGTGCGTGTGTGTGTCTAAGTGTGAGACAGCCTGGTCGTCTCCATGGTGCCAGGGCGGCGTTCCGAATCGGCCCAAGACGCTCCCCATGGGTGGAGACCAGCAGAGTCTGTGTAACTAGACCTCTGCTCTGGCCCCTCTACCCGTCCCTCCATCACTCCCTCTGCCACAAAGACCCATACTCTCAGCGCCCTCTGTTCCTTGCCTCATCAGTTCCCCTGCTTTAGGAGAGAGAGAGAGAGAGAGAGAGAGAGAGAGAGAGAGAGAGAGAGAGAGAGAAGGGGGGAAATGGGTGGGGGGAGTGGCGGCTTGCCTGCCAGCCTGGAAATGCTGACACGCACACCCTGGCATCCCTTCACTTGGAACAGTCCCCCCTACACACTCCCCCCACCCCCTCCCCATTCTTCTTTTCCCTCTCCTTCCCCTTCCATCTAAACTGTGTCCAGCCAAAGCAGAGAAGAAGAGAGATATTTATAGAGAGATGAGATAAGGGGGGGTGAGGGGGGGTGGGGGGATAGCGCCTCTCTTTCACTGGACACGGGGGATTATGTTTTATTATTTATGTCTCTTCCCTTTTTCTTTCTCCCCCCCCTCTCCAAGCTCTTTTCTTTTCAACCCCCCCCCCCCCGCTCTCTCTCCCCCATCCCTCTCTTCATCTGCGTTTAAAAGCGGGTGGGTGCCGGTCCTCCTGTCCCCTAATTACTGCTTCTCTATGGATGGCTGTCCTCTTTCAGGCTAAAGAGGCTTAGCGCAACAGCAGCAAGGAACAACGCGTTTGGGGAAGGGATGTGTTGGTGGGGTGGCTTGGAGGGGGGGGGATATTTGGGAGGAAAATAGGTTAAGACATTAGGAAACAGAGAGAAAAGGGGGTGGGGGTGGGGGGTGGGTGAAAGGGAGTGACAGAAGGAGTGACGTCAGCGACGTGTTGCAGCCGGGGCTTGCATTAGTCACCGCTGTGTGTTTGTCAGTATTTGTAGTTAATTGTTTAATCGGCGTGTTAATTAAGACAGCTGCGTGGCCCCACGAACCGGTATGAAATGAGGGGCGGGTGCAAGAACGGCGGCATGGAGAAGCAGGGCGGCGTAATGGCACCCCGACCACCCTTCATTAGAACACACTTAGGTCCAGCTTTTACTCAACACCGAGACGTTTCTTCCCGTAGATTTGTGTAAGGATTTGGGTTAGACTTTAGTGCAGCATATGTGAGAATTTTGTGTGTGTGTGTGTGTGTGTGTGCGTGTGTGTGTGTGTGTGTGTGTATGTGTGTGTGTGTGTGTGTTTGGAGTTGAAAAAAATGCAATACAGTAGGTGTGCATTTAATGCAAGCTTACCGTTCTGACTGCTTAGATACTGTCGCTAGGATCTACAGTCCCTTGGGGTTATCACATGCACACGTGCATGCACGTGGACACACACACACACACACACTGATTCAATTGCCCCTCCTGAGATGCCGACCCTGTGTAGGCTGCTTTGTTTCTCAAAGGGAGCGGCATGTGTCTTCTCTGACAGTGTGTGTGTGTGTGGGTGGGTGTGTTTGGGTGGGTGCATGGGTGGGTGGGTGGGTGGATGGATAGATGGACACACAAACAGTTTATTTTCTGGATACACACATGCACACACACACAAAATCACAAACGCGTGCACACGCGCTGTACATCTAAGCACACACGCAGCTCATACACAGCACACACGCTGACAGGCGTGTGGGCGAGTGCCATATAAAGCGTCTCCTTGAGATTCCTCACCTCCATGTCTGCAGAGACACCGTCGATGCCGCAGTGTTGTGTTGTCAGACTGACGGCGGCGTTATCATTATTAAACTCATTAGCCAGCAACTGCTCATCTCACAAAGGTCGCTGACAATTCCTCGCGCAGCGGTTGAGCTGCTGTCAGCGGTGAGCTGCTCGGAGGTGCGTGGGCTACGTTGTGAGAACCGTTCACGACTTGGTTCACAGTCGAGCAAGTCGGCAACGTTGTCAAAACTACTTGGGGTCTGCGTGCGCGCCGCTGCCCATGTTTCTGGTTGTTTGCTAAAGCGACCGTTTAAATACGCGCGCACCTCAGCACTGGTACTGGTGTGTGCCTCCGTGAGTCGTGTTGTTTGGATTCCTGGATGGCCGTTGTTGCCGGACTTGATTGTGCTCGCTCAGTTTGGTTTGCTTGTGACTGATGTGAGCAGAGATGAGTACAGGTTTGCTGTGATTACACATGATTGTGTGGGTTCAGGCAGGGTGTGCCCCGCGTGAGGGCGAATTTGCTTTTGAGTGGGAAGAAGGCCTGTTGACAACACCGCCACCCCTTACACACAGCCTGTGTGTGTGTGTGTGTGTGTGTGTGTGTGTGTGTGTGTGTGTCAGTGAGAGAGCATGAGTGAGAGAGAGAATGAGTGAGTGAGTGAGTGAGTGAGTGTGTGTGTGAGAGAGAGAATGAGTGAGTGAGTGAATGAGAGTAAGTGAGAGAGAGAATGAGTGAGTGAGAGAGATCATGAGTGAGAGAGAGAATTAGTAATTGAGAGAGAATGAGTGAGTGAGTGAGAGAGAGAGAATGAGTGAGTGAGAGAAAGAGTGAGTGAGTGAGTGAGTAAGTGAGAGAATGAGTGAGTGAGTGACTGAGTGAGAGAAAGAGAGAGAATGAGTGAGTGAGTGAGTGAGAGAGAATGAGAGAATGAGTGAGTGACTGAGTAAGAGAAAGAGAGAGAATGAATGAGTGAGTGAGTGAGAGAAAGAGAGTGAGTGAGTGAGTGAGAATGAGTGAGTGAAAGAGAGAGAATGAGTGAGTGAGAGAGAGAGAATGAGTGAGTGAGAGAAAGAGAGAGAATGAGTGAGTGAGAGAAAGAGAGAATGAGTGAGAGAGTGAGTGAGTGAGTGAGTGAGAGAATGAGTGAGTGAGTGAGAGAATGAGTGAGTGAGTGCGTGAGAGAGAGCGAGCTTATGCTTTTGTTCCTCTGAGCCAAGGCAGTGGGGAACAGGATTCTTTCTTATGTCTCACACCAGTGAACAGGTGTGGGGTCAGGCATCTTGGGTCTGTGTGTGTGTGTGTGTGTGTGTGTGTGTGTGTGTGTGTGTGTGTGTGTGTGTGTGTGTGTGTGTGTGTGTGTGTGTGTGTGCTTGTGTGCATGCGTGCATGCATCAGGGATTGCAGTTGAACATGTTGAGACGTAGCGCTCAGTGGCGTGGAACTGATTGCCCTGCCAAACCCTCACAATTACCATCCGGGCTCAGAGACATCACCGCTGACTCACACACGCAAACACGCACATTTCAATTCCAGCCTCCAAACTTCCTTCCCTCTGCCCGGCGCCCCATTGGTGGATGCCGTGACAACGCTAGCAATGTTCTCAGACCATCATGTCATGGATGGGTGTAAGTGGAACAGGGTGATGTCATACTGTCAGGGCACATCTCTTCTTCTTTATTTTCAGCAGTGCTGGATGGATGTTGCACCGTGGATGACATTTTATTAGGCAGCGTGCATGAAGATGACAGGGGGCGGGAGAGTTTCCGGATTTCCCCGGCCAATCGCACGGCGCTTACGGTGTCGTAACCGCTGGATGCGAACCGTCATTTTTTTGACGGTTTGTACTGTGGGAAAGTTGCGAAACGGTCATGACGTCACGCCTAGGAAGCTGTATCTGGTGTGTAGGATGGGATCGGGAGGAGACGGACAGCTGCTTTTAACACTACACAAAAGATTTGAATTTCAGTTTAATCCTGGATTTCAGTGATTCGTCTTCTCTCATCATGGGCTACAAACGCAAGACCGGCCTTCCTCTGTGTTGTGTAATGAGAAAATGCAAATCTCACTTACCTCTTTCTTTTATGTGCTGGTTAGGTGTGTGTGTGTGTCTGTCTACGTTACGTGGATGTGAGTGCTGGTACCCATTTCCGACGTGTCTAAAGTATGTATGATCTAGTAATCATGCACACACCCATGTGTCCACGTGCAGGGGTGTCTAATTTAACAAAGCTATTTTGAGCCCACCATCATTATCTTTGTCCTCAAGTGGAACACTCCTTTTAATATGCTAATTCTGCGCTTAGATGCTCTGGCGAGGTAATTGTTGAGCATGTTGAGTTTGACAATTTGCCTTGTCGTTTTTGTATCTAACCCCCTGTGCCGCTCCCTTTCATCATGTGGACCGGGTATGGCCCGTTTGTTCAGCCCATTTTGTAATTTAGGCTTCAAATGCAATCACTCTACAATTCTCACTTAAGGAATCGTGCGTCAGCCACATTGTTTTTCCATTTAGACTTCATTCAAGAGCTGAACTGTGGACGTACAAGAACGTGTACGGGATAGACACGCTCCGTGCCCAACACATCAGCCCTAACTTCCACCCCCGTACCCCAGCATTCTCCTCTGCTGCACTTTAGACCGAGGTCTAAGGTGGTGTTTGACAAGTTTTGTTTGTGTGTCTTTGTGTGGGTGTGTGTGTGTTTGTGCTGACTCAGACAGCATTGTGATTGATAGCCTGTTCATTTAGCGGAGCTCCTGGCAGGGTGTGTCAGCTGGTTTATGGTACCTGCATTAGAGATTAACAGGGCAGCGGTAAACGTAGCTAGTGTCCTAAAATGCTCTGTGTGTGTGTGTTGCTCTTCTATGCATGTCAATGTCTTTTATTTTCCCTTTTCTTTTTTTTACATCTCGGAATTACATCTTTTAAAGGTGTCTTGATGCATGCTCAGTAGTCCAGGTGTGGAAATCCTAGAAGGTTCCATCAGTTCATCTAGACACAACGTTTAATGGGAGAAATGTTTCATCGTTCATCTAAGTGACTTTGTCAGTCTCAGCTGACTGCATGTTATCCATCCATCCATCCATCCCTCCATCCATCCATTATCCAAGCTGTTTATCCCAATCGGGGTCATGGGGATGCTTGAGCCTATCCCAGCAGTCATTGGGCTACTGCAGGTACCCCCACCCTTATAAACAGCATATTTGCATGACAACCAAACCAAGGATCGGTTTCATATGCAAATTACTGTGACCATTAACAAGAGTTACAACGGCCATGTGTGCTATTCACAGAAGACTGGGGAATAGATGCAATCACAGCATTGTAAGATGGTGACGGATGTACTCTTAGCCCCCCCCCCCCCTTTGGTTCAGGGATGGTCGTTCCCTCTTCACATAGATGGCCTCTTTGACTCCTCATCCTTGAAAGAGTGGCCACTGGCCTGTAGATGGGTGTAGACTGCGGAGTCCTGGACTGACGCGTTAGCGCTCCTGTGTTGTGTCATCCTCTTGGCCAGCATCTGTTTTGCGATGTATAAGTCACGGCAATCCTCCCGGCACTTAACAGCGTACACTATATTGCTCTGTTTGTGCCGGGGGACCCGATCCTTGGGATGGACCAATTTCTGGCACAGCGTGTTTTGAGGTTTGAAAGCAACTGAGACGCGGTGTTTGGAAAATACACGTCTCAACTTTTCTGACACTCCCGCCACATACGGAATCACTTTCAACAAAACACCCCAGTTTAGATAGACCGCGGTCCCATCTGAAATTTAAAAAACACCAGAATCAGGGAACAATTTTGGGATGGGTCACAGGTATCAAACCACACCCTGCAGTTTGTTTTCTATCTTTGGGAAAAGCTCAGTCTACTTTGGACAAGGCTGTGGAGTCAACAGCAACCGTGGAGGGAAGCGAGAGCACTAATTCTATAAACTAACTATGAAATTAAATATAATTATATAACTACATAGAAAACCATAGAAAATCAAACAAAAACTATGTAAAAAAACACTATTAAATTAGAACTACTGAAAAATATGTAACTTTGGTCTGTCCCTCTCGATCATCATCATCGGCAGTCACTCAGGGTTGAGTATGACTGTCCTCCTTCCAGGTCCTTGCGGAAGGACGCCTGCGCATGACAGTTTTTCACGTGGAGAGGCTGATGCGCCTGCAGCCACCACACGGTCCTTGGCAGGGGGTGGCCAGAGTCCAGTGGCATGGAGAACCAAGGTGATTGGGGACCACCTTCTGTTGCAGCCTTCATCCACCTTCACTGCCGTTCACTGTGACCTGGAGACATCTGCCAGTTCCACCGTTGAGGTCTTTGTTGGATTGTGCTTTGTCTGGAACCTCCCCCTTGACCTAGCCGCCTTGGGTGACCCTACCAGGAGTCAAGCTCCAGACAACATAGCTCTTGGGATCATTAGTATACGCAAGCTTCTCCACTATGACAAGGTGTCGATCCAGAAGTCTCGCTTGATAACTTTGTCCTCTCTCTCTCTCCCTCTCTCTTTATATATATATATATATAAAATACAGATATTCCGCTCCTCATTAGTTAAGCACTCACAACACCATTGACGGTTTCGGAAAAAATGCTATATATAGTATATATATGTGGGTGGCACAGTGGTTAGCACGGTCGCCTCACAGCAAGAAGGTCCTGGGTTTGAGCCCCGGGGTAGTCCACCCTTGGGGGTTGTCCCGGGTCGTCCTCTGTGTGGAGTTTGCATGTTCTCCCCGTGTTTGCGTGGGTTTCCTCCGTGGGCTCCGGTTTCCTCCCACAGTCCAAAGACATGTAAGTTAGATGAATCGGCCATACTAAATTGTCCCTAGGTATGAATGTGTGTGTGTGTGTGTGTGCCAGGGGGTTGTGACTTGCATCGCATCACATCACATAACCAAGCCTATGACAATCCATGGCTGTAATAACACAGTTATAACCACAGAAGCAGCATTTAGCTGAAATTCACTGCTATGTGTATACATTGTATGTGCTAAAATGTCAAGCTAATCACCAGGATCAATGTTTCTGACTTGGATTTGTCCATGTACATCAGTATTCAGTGACAATAAGTTGTTCTAGTGTTGTGTAGCCCTTTAAGAGTACTTGCTCATGTGCCAGACAGTGTTACACTGACAGAAACAAATGAAGAAACATGCAAATATTTTCAGTATTGTTCACCACTGATGGATAAGAATCAGTTTGTTCAGTTAAATTAAGTTTCCTTGATTAATCCCCTTGGGGAAATTCATTTACTGCAAATTAACTCATCCTAGCTGTGATCTGTGTAGCTAGGAGCAGTGGGGTGCTGCCTTCATGCTGCGCCAGGGGACCAACTCCAGTTCTTTTCCCATTGCCTTGGTCAGGGGCACAGACAGGAGTATAAACCCTAACATACATGTTTCTTGTGATGGTGGGAGGAAAGCGGAGCACCCGGAGAAAACATGGGGAGAACATGCAAACTCCACGCAGAGGACGACCTGGGACGACCCCCAAGGTTGGACAAAGCCGGGGTTCGAACCCAGGACCTTCTTGCTGTGAGGTGACAGCGCTAACCACTGCGCCACCCTGCTGCCCATTATGTACTGTGCTGTACTGTACTATGTATTGTAATATCCCAACCCTGATCAAATAATTTTTGAGGAAGAATCCTTTACCCTTTCCTCTCATCTGCTTGCCACATCAACAGGATTATCACTGTGAGGCCAGTGAATAGTGGTTGTTCTTTTAAGAATCGCTGCCTTCACCATGAATCACAGCATCAGCTAACCACATTGTTAAAGCTGAAATCTGTGAATTCCTTCTGGCAAAAAGCAGTACAAATAAGGTCAGCCATTGTTGCCTGTGTGCTGTCAGCTGATGGACGAAATAGCTATTTACTAATGGAGAAAAATCACAGATTTCAGCTTCAACATGCACACATACAGCAACAGAATCTCACTACTTTCAACAGATACCCAACTCTTGCTGTTGCATCCTTAAACCGTGCCAAAGGAATCAGTGTCATACGGCTGATGCCTGCTGAGGAGAATGCGTTGGGTGGATTGTGTGTAGTTGTGCGCGGCTTTGGCTCGGCAGTGGAGATGGTGTGTGTGACGGTTGCTCCGGGCAGCAGCACGGCAGACAGATGCATAATTAAGCACTACCAATCATGAAAGGTGTTTCCTTTTCCCTCAAGGAGGGTTCGGTCTCTCTCTCTCTCTCTGGCTCGGTCGCTCTCTTTTTTCTCGCCTGCTCCGTTTCCTGTTTCTCCTTCTCTCATTCACTTACTCACTCTCCATCCCCGTCTTTTTCTTTCTTTCGTCCCCCCCCCACTTCTCTCTGCCACTTCTGGCCTCGCTGTATCTCTTAATTTTTCGTCTCTCTTCCCCTCCCTCCCTCCCTCTCTGTCTCCTCAATCCCTGCTGACTCTCCCTTAGTGGAGGGGAAGATAATTTTGGGTTTCGAGCCGCTCAAGTGTTTATCGTCTCCCCTCTGAATCGCCGCGAGCTGCTCCTCTCCTCCTCCGCTCCCCCTCTCCGTGCTCTCCGCTTCCACCACTCCACCACAGAGAGCACCGAGTCCTCGCTGGCCTTATTTTTGGAGAGGTGCGAAGGAGAGGGGGCAGGAGAGATCTGAAGGAGGGAAACCGAGGAGAGTGGGGGGTGGAGCAATAAAAACAGGTGGAAGAGGACTGGCGGTCAGAGGGCCGCCATGATTGATGGAAGGAGGAAACGAGGAACCAGGGGGGAGGTAAAGGTGTTTGTTGTGGTGGTGCCGGTGGGGGGGGGGGGTAGGAGAGAGAGATGGAAGTGTGGAAGAGAGAGCAGGGGACAGTTCAATCTTAGGACAAAGGAGGGCAAGCGATGATGGAGGAGGAGGAGTTGTCTGAAAAGAGTAAGGGGGGGGCAGTGAGCAGTTGGGTAAGCGGAGGGATGGTAAAACAAGAGGGAGAGAGGAAGAAGTTCTGCCTGTTTTGCCTCCGGGCTTTTCAAAGTGTTCCGATTC